>NW_024581135.1:14419810-14515187 GCF_017639235.1 Corvus kubaryi
AGACCTTCAGGTCATTGAAGAGCATGCGGCAGCGGCACTTGAGGAGGCCTTGGTTTCGCAACATCTGTCTCGGACGGAGGAGCCCGCAGCAGCAGTAGCAGAAAATGCCCGCGCCGGGTGGTATTAACATGTGCCTTTCCTTGGCAGGCGGGCACGGGGGGAAAGAAAAGGGCAGGAGCGGGGCGCCCCGCGGCCGGGGGGGCTCCGCGGCGGCCGCAGTGCCGGGAGGGCTGCGCTGGCCGCCGGGGAACGCACAAAAGCAGAGCCGGAGGGCGAGGGGGCCAAGTCCCCGGCAGCCCGCTGCAACCCGGCGGGGACGGCAATTGAAAAAAAATCCACGCCAGAAAAAAAAACCCGACTCTGTGCTGCCGGGGGATCCTTTCCCCCCCTCCACAAGTTTGCTTAGAAATCAGCGGGAGGAGGAAATAAATCTCCCACGCCCGAGGGTCCAGGGGCGCAGGCGGCGGGCTCGGGAGAAAGCCCCCGATCAGCTCTCGCAACTCCTAAGCCTGTAAAAACGAAGGGTCCACGTCTCCGGTGGGTGTGGAGAGGAGGGAGAATATGGTTCTCTCGACAGTATTTGGCATCTCAAGTAATTTTCCTTTTTCTTCTATAATAATTTTTTTTTCAATTAAAAAGTAAAACCCGATCACAAGAATCCCGGTGTGCATCCAGACAAAATAGCAGCTGGTCTGGCTATCAAAATGCAAAACTGGTAGCTGTTGTTATTATCAAAATTGCCTCTTTGACAAAAAAGACCTTCACATTGTTTGTGGGAAAACACCCTACGTTTTCAACACTGTACTCCCAGGTGGCTTCAGATTTTACCGTTGCCTGTAAAAGATTTCATTGTAAATATTAAAAGTCCGGAAAGAAATGATTAGCATTCAACGAGCTTAATCCCAGATGTACTGAGACAAATATATTTATATATATATAATATATATATCATATATATTTTATATATATTTATATATTCTGACCTTCTCTATTCCAGCAGCTGTCTGGACCACACAAAAAAAAAAAAAAAAAAAAGAAAAAAAGAGTGAAATTGATGAGGGAAGGCGGCTGTATTATTCCCTAAGCTGTTACCATCCTGGACCAAAAACCCACGTCGAAATCGGATCTATTCTTCGCATGTAATTGACCGGGGAAACGTGGATCTTACATGGTCACGTTTCCTTTCCTCCTTTCACAAAACAGGAACGTCATCAAACGCACTGGCAGCTTGTACAGACCATTGTGGATGGCGAGGCGGTCAGGGCTCTATCAGCAATTGCAGGGACCTCCTTTTGATGCATTGGACGAGGCTCCTTCTTTCTCTCCACCACCGTCCCCACCTTCATTTTCCTCCCCTTCTGTCCTCCTCCTGCTCTGACTGTTGCTCTCTCTCACAGGCATTGACATTCAACCATCGCAAGTCTGTCGCACTCTCGCTGGCAGGGAAAAAAATCCGAGCAGATAATTCTCTTCTTCCTCCTAAAAGGCTCGGATGGAGCACAATGCGCCAGACACATGGGGCAGCATGGCTTATTTTTCGTGCGGTTCCTACCGCTTTGGCAACATCGAGCTGGTGTGTGCGTGTGTGCCTTCCTCCCTCAGCAGCAGCCTCCTCTCCGCTCTCCCATCCGGCTTTCCGTGATGATGTTGCTGTTGCTATCTCCCTTGGATGCAATGGGGAAGGCAGATTGTTTGCAGTGCGAGCGGGGATTTGCAGGAAGGGAGGGGTGGGACGTGGCCGCGCTCTTCTCCCTCCCCCGGCTTAAAAAACAAAAGGAAGTCCCTGCAATTGCGGAGAGAAAAATGACCGCCTCGCCAGGCAAAACGGGCGGTGGAAGCTCCCCCTGGGGGCGAGGACGGCCCTGGGGGGTGGGGCGGGGCGGGGCGCGGAGGCTCCGCCGGCGCTGCGCCCGGGCCCGCCCGCCGCCCCCTCCCTGCCCCGCACCGGCCCTGCCGAGCCCCGCACCGGCCCTGCGGAACGCGGCCCCGCCGCCGAGGGGCAGCCGGAAGGCGGCGAAGCCTCTGCGCCCCGGCGTGTTCCGGGCGGGTTTCCACCTCCCACCGGCCGCTGCGGGGACCTGTGACACACGGGAACTTCCAGGGGCAGGAGGCAGAGGCCGCGAGTGCGGCGATGTCTCGGGGAGTGGTGCGGGTTTTACAGGTTCCCAGCAGGAAGCCGAAATCCCACCAACAAACTTTTCCCTAGCAGATTAATTTGTTGCAGAGGATTTCACGGTCTAATAGCTATGATATTATTATTACATTTTACTCCAGCAGCATTTTTTGCTGATGGATTTGTTTTGTTTCAGTAGCATGTATTTCAGTAGAAATATGGGTTCCTTGTAGCCCAATGGAGGGTAAATATGACTGAACACTATTGCTTAATTAGAGTTTTGCTGCAAGTAATGAATGGATGCCAAGGCCAATAGTTTTTACTCTCTCAGCCTGTTAGAAAATTTTCAGTAGCAGCTGCTGGAGGCCATTAGTTTTTCTCTGCAATCATCAGCAGAAGTGGCTTTCCCCACACCATCCAACTATATGTGTCCATGCAGACCCATGCAGCCTCTGAATGCAAGGGGATACTTAGGTCTGCACTGGGGCTTGCTATTTACCATTCCAGCTGGAACAGCTGACAAAGGTGCTGAGTTTGATGTGGACCACAAGTATTATTGATACAGATTATAGATACAGTCAGTCTTTGCAATATGGCTAATGTCAGTGCAATGTCTCAGCTCAGAATACCTGTGAGATGGGACACACCTCTTGGTGCCTGGGTTTGACATCATGTCAATGCCATTGAAATTTCAGTCTCCTTAATTTGGTTTCTTCCTTAAACTTCTCCCTCAGGAGGCCATTGCACGCACCAGTTTGGGTTCTCTAGCTGGTCTTGTACACAAGGTCTTCATTGGCAGTGACCCAGGCAATACCACTGATAAATAACCTCATGTCTCTTAAAAGCTGTGCTGGGCCCTGGACAAGGATTTGAAATTGTTTCCCGTAGAAAAAGACACGACGTGCATAAACCACCGTGTCATGATTAGAAGAGGAATCTGTGTTGTTACCTAATTAAAAAGGAGCAGACTGATTATTTGCTACAGGAAAATGAAACCAGCATATACAATTGATTTCCAGGAAATAAATTACACATTGGGATGCTTTAAAACATTCATCAAGGCAGCCTGCCATTCCTCAGAAAAGCTGGGCAGATTTGCCAGTGTGGCTGTCTACAATATATTTAAGGCTTCTCAGAATTTCGTATGTGTCTAATGGGGTCATTAGAGAAATGATAATGGAAAGAGCATTTTAGAGACTTCCTGTGTGTGAGACAGGCTGGCTAGAGGCCGAGCCTCTGTGTCCATGCTACATGGCTGGTGGATGGCTTTCCACCACCACCCCCCATGCTTTTTATTGCTCTCATCTTCTTGTCTTGGTGTCACCAACATTTTCAGAATGGTTCCATCAATAACAGAATTGGAGAAAAAAATATTGTTGTCATCCTTTGCTTGTGTAAAGCATCTTTCATCCTTTTCTCCTGCCCATGCCTGGTTTTACAGAAAGGATATTCTCAGGGTAGAGGAGATCTCTGGGTTTTAATGTATGGGCTGTGTGCCCAGAGAGTTGAATGGCTGATAAATGTGACAAAATAAATAAAACAAATAATAAATTGGAGGTGCTCCTTATGCTTCCCAGAGGTGAGTGGGTACTATTATTACTGTTTTGGTAAATGGGACAGCTGCCAATGTTTTCACACTTGGATGCTGCATTTAGGCCCCTTGGTATGGATCAAGGCGCCTTGCTTAAAACACTTGCACTGGAAAGAGCTGGCCCAAGACACTTTGGTGAGATCCCAGTGAGAGTCAGGAGCTGTTAGGAAGCCAGTTCAGCCTTCCTCATTTTGCTCCACAAGAAGCAATGTGCAGCAAATGATGGGCAGCACCTTCTTTTGCAGAAGGGCCTATTTCTGGGAGTTTTGATCCATTGTCTCTTGAGCCCACTAACAGGCAAGAGGTTAACATTGGGAGGGTAAGTATGGGAGGCATCAGCTCTGGCAGATACTACCTCTGCCCGCCTCAGGTACAGAAAGAGGAAGAAAAAACACAACTCAGTCAGCTAAGAGTGGAGAGCTCGTTCCTCTTGGTTGCTTACATCGAAGCTACTGACTGGGAAATTAGGTGGGGAGACATCCAGGCATCTTGGTGCAGACCTGCAGGCCTGTTCGTTATAAAAGGATTCAGGTGTCAGGCTGCAGGTCGGTCTCACAGCAGACACTCTAACACTGGTTATCTAAAGCACAGTGTGGGCCCATTTGCCCTTAGCTACTCCCTCAACAAGGACGAAAAAAGTATTGCTATTCATGTGCCTCCTCTTCACCTCTCTGTACAAGCCATCGCTCGGTGCAGAGGGGGTGGAGGAAGGAAGAAAAAGAGTGGCTAGAGCTGCATCAATACTTGATCTGCCTGTGTGGCAGCCTGATCTAAAATCATACCAGCAAATTTTTTTTCCATGCTGTTGGGTCAGGGATTTTAAAAAAATGGCAGAGATAGTGAGAGGGCAAATGCAAGCAGGAAAGCATTATGTGGACTGCAGCTGAACAGCTCGATCTCAGCACACCAGTCATTGTGCACAAACACGTGAGAGACAGACAATATAAATGCTGATGTGGACAGAGAGGATCAGGGAGCCAGAAAGCTGCCAGAGAAACATTCCTTTGTGTTTTCCATCTCTCAGGAAGTAAACAGTTACCTAAACCCATTTTCATGCCCACCTACTCGGTCAATAGCTGCACTGCGCCTCCTGCTCCACTTACAGCTCCTTAATGGTGTGGAGGAGCTTTGATTGCCGTGGTGTGGGCCCCATCCCTCTGGCAAACCATTACTTAAATCCAATACATCGAAGGTTCCTACTGCTCTCTCAGTGATGGGGAGCTGCTCATCAGCTGAGTACCCTCTGATTGCTTGTCACAGCCAGACTTTTCTAGTTCTTTTTCCCGGATGGAGATATTAAAGAAATCTCAAGTGATGTAATTACCATAACTCAGTTGAGGAAGCTTGTGGGCAGATGCAGCCAGGGGCTGGAGGGAGCTTTGTCACTTTTTTTTGGGTCTTTCTTTCTTTCTGGGCAGTTGCAAAGTGCTGATGCAAAGGATGTTGCTGCTGGAAAGCTGGGCTGAGCAGGTGGGGGTTATGCATCTTCTAAACATTCAGAAATAATCCACATATTGATTGGAATGATCTTCTCAGAGGAGATCACAAATAATTTCTACTGTGTTGTGCCTTGGTATATGTGCTGTCTTGGACTGGAGCAAAAGTCATCACACTCTGCACACAGGGAGTTCCTGTGCTATTGCTTTCTCCACAAACAGGGACTGAACTTCCACTTGCTCTCTTCCTGGAAAAATCATGGTCTGTCTCCGAGTTGATACAGAGAAATTTTTTCTACTTCCATGGCAGCTTGCTCTCAACAAAGGGAAGAAAAGGATTGGTTCTGTTTTGAAAAATCAGTCATGTCCAGCAACAGGACCCCAAGCAAAGCAAAGTACAACTGCACATCTTTTTCCCTGGGTTCAGGAAGAAATCCAGGTCTTTGTTTTATTGAGCCTTCCCTACAAGCAGGCTTGAGGCCAGTCAATGTGCAGGAGAATGTGGGTAAGAAGATACTATTGCTGATGAGGACAGCCCCCACCTTTCCTCCTTTATGCTCTGGATTTAAAATTCAAACTTGCAATGCCACAGCACTTCTCTTCAGGACTAGACAACCTCAAATATGGAGCTTTCCTGGTAACAAGTCCTACACTACCTCCTACAAAAGGAATTCCTTGTCCCCTTGGATGACTAGTCAGAACTGTGACTGGAATAGAGCAGCTGCAATAGATGGTGTGTTTCAGGATATCTTCAGAAGGCATTCAGCCAAATGCTGAGTGGTTTTAACTATCCAGGAATGTTGTAATTGTCATGAAATCGCAAGCCTAAAAGGACCTGGAAATTAGACATTAAAAAAAAGAAAAAAAAGTATGTAATCAAAAGTCCCCTGGATATTTCCAGTATTCTCCTAAGTCAAGTCAAATTTGTTTCAAGTCTCTAATTGCATTCTCACATGTGTGTTATTTTAGCAACACACAACAGTCCTAGAACTAGCTTACACTTGTCTGACAGGGGATTTAGAGAAAAAACAATGCTGTTAAACAAGCCCATTAGGGGCTGATCCTGAGACATATTCCTGGCTCTCCAAATCCAGGTGAATGGAAAGGATCTAGCATGTCATCTGGCATTTGCTTAGTTACTGGGATTCATCATCAGACACAGTGACACTTGAGGATGTTCCCTCTAGGACCATCATCTGGCACAACACTGCCATACTCAGAAAAAAGCAACAGTTTTGTATGGGAAGATGGAATGTCTGTCTGCAGGAGGACCCATACCTGGCATAAAGGGGTCATGCATGGATACACCACACCAGGATGTCCAGGAGGCTGATCCTATGAATACTGTGAATCCTGCGCTGAGCTGAGATCCTTCTTGAGCAACAGTTCTCCTTCAGTATAATAAACATTTTGGACATTTGAGACTGTTTCTCCAAATTCTTACCAGTATGTATCTTAGGATTTAATATCTTAGGCTGCCTAGCTAACCTCCCCATCTACAGCAGCTTGCTTCTGGATCAGCAGGCAGATACACACATACTGCATAAGTACAGTGCAGGTAGTGAAGTTGCTTACAGCCAGTTAACCTTCTTTGTTTCATCAGTAGTAGGTGAGCTTCCACGTTGGCAGAGGCCAAGACACAGACATGAGAAGAAGACCTTTTTAGGTGCCTCCTAAGCGATCTCCATTGCATATAATGGGTCTTGAGAAGAGCAGAGACACTGGAGATCAGAGAAAGGCACACTGAAATACATTGCAGGAGGACATCCTAGTGTCTCCCTGTGCTGAAGAATTATCCACCATGTGCACCGGCTCCACATCACTTTCACAGAAGAAGGCAGTAGGCTTCCACATTTGCCTGGAAATGTCAGGTACAAAACACTGGGCTGACCCACAGTCTGTTAAGATCCTGTGTTGTCTTTCTCTCTTGCCTTGAGTATGCTCCAACGCACATCAGAAACACAAGAAAGCTCCCAACTGTTGCTAATAAGTGCACAAAGATTCCACTGGCAGGTGTCATTCTCCTTGGTGACCTCTCCCTGCACCTTCGCACAAGGCACAAGTGTAGTGTCTGTCAGTGAATGAACTGAAGATTCCATCAGAAAGAGAGGAGTGTGGATTTAAAGGCAGGGCTGTTGGAGGTGGCATGGTGCAGACAATGAAAGAACAGGGAAATAGAAGAGCGGTGAGTGGGAAAAGTTAGTGGATTTACACCCATGGAAACAGGAATTGATTTTTGACCCTTGCATTTCTAAGGAGCATCCCCTGATAGTACATCAGAATGGAAACTGTCCTGAAAAGGAGGTCTTGGCCTTGCATGTAGCCCAGACACAGTATTTGAAAGGGAGCTTAAACATCACATTGATACTCTCCCAGGGCCTCAGGAGCACAAGGAGTGAGAGACTGCTACATCCAAGTGATGGCCCAGATCTACTGCTTCCTAATGCACTTTATGTTAATTAAAGGGAGTTTTCAAAACCATACACATTTTCTTGCCAAGATAATTAACTGATTTAGAAGCTTATGTAGTTAAAGAGTTTTGTAATTACATTTTATTGTGGGGGAGCATTTTAGGGATGGATGCTGCCACAAGCTGACCACCTCCATAAAGGTAGTGAGTGCCTGGGTTTCCCTGTGGGAAGAATCCTCAGTGCTGATGAGCTGGAAATCTCCTCTGGTCTTTGGGCTCATGAAGTTCCTAATGACTTGGTCCCAGTAGACTGAAATACTCAGTCTCACAGACCCTAAAAGGAAACCCTCAAAAGCACTGGCTTCTGAGCCAGTGTCTGCATGTAGGCAGCACTTCCATTCTGCTAAAGGGGCTTTTCCTTCCTGACAGGCTTGGGCTCTCTCTGGTGATGTTTTTTAACCTTCAGGCCATAATGTAGATGACTGTGGTGATGGGCTGACTCTAATACCAGCCCTATCCATCTTAAGACTAGATCTTCCTCCCAGACAAATGTTTGCTCTCATTCAAGAAGAGGAGGAAAACACAAGCTGTCAACCCCAGAAAACACTTCTTTCCCTGTATCATCCCCAAACTCACAACCCTGCCTTCCCGACCTGTCCTGTAAGGATGTGAATAAATTCCTGGTCCTGAAAGCACCTAAGCTAGATGGGAAGAGCTACAACCCCTTTGATTTGTGTTGGGAAACTGAGGCACAGGCAGGTGAATTCCCCCTTCGAGTCAGCAGCAAAGTGCTGCGTAGGTAACTCTTTTACCTCATAGCACAGTTCTCTTTGAGAGCAATTTGCACATCCTTGTGTGATGTGCAAATAAGAATGCATGCAATATATCTCTATTTTTCTTCCCTCTTTTTATGACTGAATAATCGCACAATCTTTCTTCCATGCAAGTTTGACTGTTCCTGTTTATTGCCCCCTGGAAACGGGATGACAACAGCCCATGGCTCCTCCACAGCAAATCACAAAGGTCTCCTAAGCAGAGAATTATGCCCGTTGGAGGCAATAAACAGCAGGAACAGTAGAGTGACTAAGCACCAAAGATCCTGCATTTGTGTAGAAACTAGCAATGAAAAGGAGGCAAGGATGCCCGAGAGGATAGTGCCTTAGGAAAAAAGTTTCCAGCATTTTCTAAAAATGAAGGTTTCCGTGCATAAAACACAGGACAAATTTGAACCTCATTCCACTGTTAAACCTGTGTGATCCTGGGTATGGCTTCATGCTAAGCATCAAGACTTAATGAAAAACTGGAAAATCACAGGAGAACTGGCCCAGAGTACACTGAGATATATTCTCCTGCTCTCCCTGAAGTTGTTTGGGTGTGTGGTATTCAGGAGAACTTGCAGACAGAGATGGAGTCTTTTCTATCTTAAGCCATCATGTGTTGGGACACTGTTGCTGAGCACACCCCTGACTGGCTCTGATGTCCTTTGGGAAACCCTCATTTAGGCAGAAAAGGATTGAGGGATCTCAGCACAGGATACTGCCTACATGGTCTCTTTCCTCTGAAGCAGAGCTGCACCTGCAGTAGCACTGGCACCATGTGATCCCATAAAATCACTGTCCCAATGAAATCCTGATGTAAAAAAAAATTAATCTCCTTTTGTTCTCTTCCCTGGCCACCTCCTTCCTACATTTTTCTTCTTGATTCATTTTTATGTTCAGTGGTATAAATTTTCCAGGTCAGTGCTAAGTCCCTTGCTTGTGTGATCTTTACATACCAGCAGACATATGCAGAGAGATGAGAGGAGACCAAGTGCAAATCAATCCATCCTGCTGACACTTTTATTTATCTATTTTCTTTCCCCATCTGCCACTGCTCAGCTGCCTCTGTGTGTGTGTGAAAGAGGGATGGGGAAAGGGGTTGGAATACTGGTAGAGCCACCAAAGAGCTCTCTACTTGCAACTGTAGCTGTACCCATTCCTTCCTACTACCCTGCTATCCATTGCTCATGTTCTGCTTTGTGGCAATTAAAAAAAAAAAAAAAAAAAAAAAAAGGCATCAAATAAAAATAACACAGGGCTTTTTAGTGCTTATACAAGATGCCAGGGTGACAGTAAGGAAGCCAAGCCCTGACTCAACACTGGTGTCAAAGTTGCCTTGCTGCTGGTTGCATTGAGGGCTCCCAAGAGAAAAGCACCTGTGTCTGCAGCCTGAGCTGAGCTCTGTGGCTGAAATCAAAGACAGATGTACATTACCTGTGGACCAGGCAGAGAGGAGGACTCTTAACACACCCTGAGTATTGTATTTCATGGTTGTGACATCCAGCAGCCACACTGAGAGAAGAGATGGGAGTTTGTACTTTTAGGTTTGCATTTAACCATGCCTTCCCACTGAAATGTGCAAGCCAAGGTTAATCATGGTGCACAGTGGAATTCTTTGCTCACTAGGCTTGGGCCAAGACCTGGATTTTTTCATTTAGTCTGTATCACCTGTAATAATTTCTACTTTACTCTGATCCAAGATGGCTCTGAACCATCAACTAGAGCAGGGTCCAGTGGCTGTGTTAATTTTCCCACATATTAAATCATTTAGACAATCTCCATCTAGAGTATTTACCTTTTTCGGCAATCCTGTTTTCTCTTCTAGGAACTGAGCCTCAAGAACTCATGACCCACCAGGTATTTGCAGGGTGGCATGCATTCAAAATGCACTTCTTTTATAGCAGTGGTGTTATCATATAGGGAGCTTGTTCTTGGAATGATCATTACTTAGGAATTGTCAATACTTTAATCTGATTTATACAAGCTGTATTCTCCCTCTCTCTCCCTCTTTCCTCAAATAAATGCTAATAAGTTCTCAACCTGGACAAATCCCAGGTAGTGGGATTAGTACCTGGAAATATATCAGCTTTGTTGCTGAAATAGGGGATGAAGCAAGGACAACTGAAAATGTTTTTCCCAGTTGTTTTTAATTCACCTTGCACATAGCTTGGTGCCTGTCTGAAGTATGACTGCCCTACAGGAATACACTTCAATTCTTATACTACTGTGTGCCAATTAACTAATTAATGAAAGTGTGGAAAATCTATAAAAAAAAGTTTGTTGCATCCACACGGAACAATAATACTGCAAGGTGTCATGCCCATGAATAAAACCTGACAGCATCTGCAAATTCAGAGGGAACTACCTGTTCTGATGTTAAGAGATCAAGTTCAGGCGCTGATCACAAGATTTTCAAGACCTGGTCTTTAACTTGCCAGTGGACTGGAAAGTATTTGCAGGGCACACGGGGGTTAGTCTTTGTCCTCCAGGACTCAGTTGTCACTTTACAACCATATGATGCATTAGATGTTGCAGGACATGAATGTTACTGCTTTTAGCCTCAAATTCTGTAAGCATGATATTGTGCCGTGATGCAATCTCAGTCAGCATCTTGATTTGATTTGTGCATTGCCTCATAATTCGCTCCAGGAGGGATTAGGGTCCAATTCTGCAAACAGCTCTGCAAATGAGAAAAGTCATCCCCACCATTGGAACAGACCTGGACTTCCAGCAGCGTTCTCTGAGCATGGAGCAGCATCCCCCATCCTGGCAAAACTACATGGAAATGGTGGCCATTTCCAAACTTCACTTGACCTCAGAGGCAGTGCTTGATTTCTCTGTGTTACAGTGAATCCAGATGGATGACAGGGAAAGAATCAAGGGACTTGCTGTAAACCCAGCTGCTGCTTCTGAGCTTGGATTTTCCAGGTCAATACATTTCAATTTTTTTTCCACCAAAAGAGAGAAGAGAAAACCTCACTCTTCCACACTCAGTCTTAAATCAGGCTCCTGTAAGATAATCTTAAAAGGAATTTCTTGCCTGTTAAAAGAGGAGACCCACTCCCAACCCACACTTCTGCACTGTCTTTGATTCAATAAACTCAGTATTTGTACTGTCGCTCTATGTGTGCACCCTTGCATGACAAAGAGATCCAATCAGACAACTCTTGCACTTTTCTCCTTTCTATGGAGCAACTTCTGAATATGAAAAATGGAAAATGTCAAATAGACCATCAGAAATAACTGTTGTTAAAACATATGATCAGCAAGGGAAATGTATTGCCTCAATATATCATCTAGGATCAAAATGTGCATTTTATAGTAGACAGCTATGTGATAATCACATGATCTGTCACTTAAAACATGAGTTTGATCCCTGGAACAGACAAAAGAAAGGATTCAGTGGACAGCCATGCTGAATGGGACAAGTAGTTCCTTTATTCTTGTATAATTAAGCTAATTCTCCTCATCTGTTAGTGTTGTCATTCTTATGCTTTGTAATCCTTTTACTGGACATAAATATCCCAAACAACTGTAGTTTCTTGGGTCCCAGAAGTTGAGCTTAGACTTTTGCAATTCTCAAACCAGGTCATGAGCAAACTTTCTGTGGATCCTTCATATACCTTTCTCAGAGTTAGGCAAGAAGCAGGGTGTTACACAAAACATCAAATGAGAGCTTGTAGTTGAATTTAGACATATTTGACTACATGACAAACACTAAATTTGTTAGTTATTGTACAATGTGTAACATCTATGTTTATTTATAGCCCCACTGAGGAAAGTACAACTGTGTTCTACTCACCTGTGAAGAACCCTGCATACCTGTGCCACCACAGGAATAAAAAAATATTAATTGTACTACCAGTCCATTGAGCTATTCATGCCACTCCTTCTCCCCCACCACCCTGTATTAAGCCTTTTAAAGCCAAAAGTGGTGTAAATCTTTCTAAACACCAGAGGACCATTTCGCTAAAACACTATCCATCTTAACAGCATGTCAGATTTCTGAATGGGAATGACTTCTTTGGTGGGAACAGGCCTATAACTTATACTGCTTCTCATTTCCTGAAGCACTGGAATTGTGCTGCTCCCTAATGTTATTTTATTAAGATGCAATTTGTCATCATATTGCTGAAAACAAGATAAAATGCTGGCTAATTAAATTCCTTATTTAACTTGATGAGCATCTGCTTTCTGTAGTCACATTTTTTTTTAAACAGAACCTTTATGGCTGCTTCTGAGGATCTGGCTATTACAATTTTTACTATGATCAAAAAGGGGAAATGCCCTCCCTAAACAAAGCACATGTGCTCCCATTGCCTGTGACCCTTGTTGTTTATAGTAGGAAACGTATGGGCAGATTGCAGCAGTACCTCACAAGTACACTGCCCTGACACTTCAAGAGCACTCCCTGTTGTGGAATAATTGCTATCCCATGGAGCCCAGTGGAAGTCACTGAGACAA
This sequence comes from Corvus kubaryi, assembly GCF_017639235.1. NCBI lineage: Eukaryota > Metazoa > Chordata > Aves > Passeriformes > Corvidae > Corvus > Corvus kubaryi. Next base: position 14,432,643 of record NW_024581135.1, read on the forward strand.
GCTGGTAGCAAAATACTGCAGCTGATAGCAAGTGTTTTCTAGATCAGGCTGCTATACAAAATATAATAAACAAATCACCTTGTGACTTCCCCCTTCTGTAGCAGATGAGACTCCCAACACAAAGGAAAAATCTTCTCTGTTCAAGGAGCAGGCTTAACAATCTTAAGCACACACTTCAAGTTGAGCATGTGCTTAAGAGTGCTGTTTGTCAAGGCCAGATTCTGGCTCACTTTCCAAGAACTGCATTCACAGAGGTTTCTAAGATCAGAGCAACATTCCTGCATCATTGGTTGAGTGAAGACTGGGGTAGAAGAGTTCTCTGCTGAGTCCACATTCCTGACTTAAGCAGTGGTCTTACGTTGCTCCCATCTAAGTCACAGCAGATGATGGCAAACAATTTTATCAGAACCCACTGTAAGCTCAGGGCTTTTAGGAAAGTCTTGAGCATGCCACAGGTCTGGGTTTGTCTCTTGGAAGACCCTTTGGTATCAGACCTTGCACCCCACAGAACTCCAGAGGTACTTTGCCAACTCCTTTTGGTCTGGAGTATGCTTTGAGATCCTTCAAGGAAAGATGCTGCTCCTGTGAAAGGGCAAAGGACCATTAATATTACATTGGTGTAATACCACACCACTGACCTCTGATTCTACTGCTTAAAGGGTATCTCCATATCTCTGGGTCCCTCATGCTCCAGGAGGAGAAATGGCAGAGAACTGTGGCTAGCTTTAACAAATAGGATCTCAAAACTTGGCTTCATATAAATACTAAGGCCATAGGATTAGCTGCTTATTCTGAGCTTGAAAACCAGGCCAATAATTTAAGCTCCAGAATAGAACTAGAAATGCAACTTTGGTTTGTTTAACCTCATTTCCTAAAGAAATAAAGCTTATGCAGTTGAATTGTCTCTGTGTGCACACAAGCCTTTCCTTCTAACTTTGGACCCTTCTACCAGTTCAACTGTGTTTCACAAAGTTCTGTTGAGCATCTGAACAAAAAATCCCAACCAGTTGTGTAGAGCAGAGGGGTGTGCTCTGCCCTGATCTTAATCAAAAGATCCTGGAGAGTCCACATTGCCAGTGCCCTCACCCCAGCTGGATCACAGCTCACATTGTGTTAAATGCTGGCAACACAGGAGCTTTGGAAACACTGTTTGAATCTCAATGTAGGATGTGGGGGTTTTTCTCTTATAAATCTTTGTTCTGGGTGACAGTGAGCTGCCCCCCACACCTGGGCTGCATCACACAAAATATCACGAGTACACTGAGCTTTGCAGCAGCTCTGTGAGTGAGGCAGTGGCCTGGCAGCGAAGCGGGGGCCATGTGCTGTGCAGACCATTGCTCTGGACTGGAACTGTGGAGAGGAATCCAGCCAAGAAGGACAGAAGGCAGAAAAGAGACCCTGCAATCTGTTGGAGGGGTTGTACTATAAACAAGAGCAGGAAGGCTTCAGCATGCCAGGGAAGAACAAGCTGTGTAGATAAAAGAGGCTGCTTCAAAAGAATGGAGGGTGACTTATTTTTCTTGCACTGGGTGTCCAAAAAGCCAAAAAGAAGTGGTCTTCACTGAGCTGGCAGTCAGAGGAGGGGAGCAACCTTCTCATGCTAGAAAAACTCACAGAAAAGCCTCTGCAGATGCTCTTTTATCAGAGTTTCAAGGACAGCAGGACTCAGCAAATTCTAAATTTTGTCTTTGGTCCTACAAAGATGCTCAGGGAAAGGGCCTGAGCTGTCAAACGGGCCAGCAGGCCATGGTTCTTGATGTGCCTCAATGGCAGAGAGAAAATAGAGGGGATTAACTGTTGACTAAGAAAAGAAATCCAGGGAATGGTAGGGGATGCAGGATCAGCATCTCCCCAAACCCGAGCACATCCTGGCCCTCCAAGCCCAGGGCTTGAGTTCCCCATTAGGCAGCTTAGACCTCCTTGAGGATCCCAAACCAGAGCAGAGGAAGCACAACCCCATAGCCTACACAGGACAGGTCCTGTAATATGTATTCAGGTCAGACCCCAGCAGCCCAAAAGAAAGGTTTCTCCAACTAGAAGAAGCTCTGACAGTCCAGAAGCCTTTGTCTGACTCTCCTGCACCACAACCTTCTCTTAAAAGCTGACCTGTATATCCCTAGTCCAACCACTGGACTGGTCTTAGCTGGATAGGAACTGATAAGGCTCATGAACATGGGATTAATTTATTTTAGAAGGTGCAACTAGAAGTTCTCCACAGTCAAAGACTGGTGCATTTGGGCACTGGTTATGGTGTGTCTGAGCTTGGTGTGGGCTACCAAAACGCTCCCAGAAGCTGGGGCATCTCAGGACCCTTAGCCTGGGCTGATTTCCTCTGTTGGATACACACAGCAGCCCTGCATGCAATTCAGCCCCAGCAGAGAGTGCAGGCTGGCCACACATCCAGGAGGAAGGAAGCCAGCTCTGTTCATGTGGACAACCACCAAGGTGTGTTGGCAAGGTGGTGAAATGGGACAAATATAGTCAATATGACAGTAGTAGGACCTCTAAAGAGCAGTTCAAGACCCCTCAAAGGATAATCCATGAGATTCCAGAATGGCTCTGGAGTTTTGGGTGACTCATAATTCAATATTAGCTGCTGCTCATATAAGATGTACAACACAGGCAGTTCTGCCTTATTTGGAGCGAGCAGTCATCCAGCCCAGTCCATGAGAGGCTATTTAGAGCATGATCCAAATGATGGAAAGATCCTGGTAAGAACAGCTTTGAGAATCCCATTTTCTTAATTTTTTTCACTGATGGGAGCATTTCTTCGGAAGGGGTGAACCATTTCCTCTGCAGCAGAGCTGGGGTGTGCTGTCCCTCCCACTCCTCCCAGGATATTCACTCTGCATCTCTGCCCCCTGACCCAGTATGTGGAGGGTGAGTCCAAGCCACTGCTGGAAGCATGTTGTGACTGAAAGGACCCCTGGAGTGCACCAGCAAACTGCTTGCAAGCAACCTCTCATTTTGTAGGTCTGTTCTCTGCATGGCCGGGCTGTTCCTTGTGTCTTGCTGAACTTGTGCCATATGGAGCAAATGCTTCAATGTCTGTCTATGTCTGTCTGACTGTGCAACTCAAGATCTCCCTGCAAACAATGCTCTGCTCTCAACATTTTCATCAGCTGGGGACAGTCCCTGGATGGGGTTTTTCTCTGCTCTTCCCAAGTTGTTTTATTTTTTCCCCCACAAGATCTCCCAAAGCATAAGGAGCCATTGCCAGACACCTGGAACTGGATAGCTGCTGGCAGGGAGAAGGTGTCTGGAAACACTTGGGGGGCTATGCTCTGCATGTTCCCTTTCTCTCTTGTCCATATGTGACACTGGGATCTGGTTTAGCTCTGGGCAGTAAAAAGTGCAACAAGAAAGAGAGAAAAAAGGTCTCTCATCTGCTCCTTTCTCTCTGCTGTGTAGCCACCTGGAGACTGCTGGCATGCAAGGGAAGAAAGGGCAAAGGCAGAAGATCTGGACAGAGACCATGGGGCTGTGCATCCTTTCCTAGCAAACCCACTCTGCAGCGAGAGGACCTGGAACATGCAAAAAGGTTTGATTTTTTTGCTTGAGAGAAGCTGGGACAAAACCCCGGACCCAGACGTCTCCTTAGCTTGTGGTTTCCTTTAAAAGTGGTGTGTCTGAAAGTGCCTGTGTGCATGTGGTGCGCTCACGTCTGCGTGTGATTCCCAGGTGAGGAACAGCACTCCCAGGGTTGTGGTGTGTGTTGAGTTGCACCTCGCTCTTCCTGCCTGCCTTGTCTTTCTTGAGCTGACAAGCTGCTGACTAATGGCAGTCACTGCGACTTAATCAGGAAGCAATTTAATGATAACCTTTTCTAATTAACCAGCAGAGGGAAGAATGAATAAACTGTGAAACAGCCAGCTGGCTTCAGTGTCCCGAGCCAAAGGGCCAGTCAGGTGGGAGAAAATTGTATCTGGGGACAGGGATGGCAGCTCTGGGCCTGCCACTGGGCAGGGTAGTAAAATTCTGAGATGGGAGGGGGTTATGGTGCTCCCCAGGGCAGTTACTCCTCAATTACTGCTCTAGTCACACACATGGTAAACATGAGTGTTCAGGAAGGGCATCTCGATGTGTATAACCAAGCCCCATGTAAAACTAAAACCCTGGGAGGCCCTTTTATTTTAACTGATGCAAATATGAGTAATCACCTTATTTTGAAGATGTTCACAAAATCATAAACCAGCCCAGACTGGAAAGCACCTCGAAAGACCATCCTACCCTTTGTGGGAAAAGGAGCCTAGATGAGGTTTTATGTATCACCCTGTCCAATTGGATCTTAAAAACCTTCAGTGATGGAGACCCCACTATGTCCCTGGGGAGGTTATTTCAATGATTGATTGTTATCAATGTAAAAAATTTCTTTCTCATATCAAGATGAAACCTCTTCCAGTGTAATTTGTTGAACAGCGTGGGACCCAGTGTTGTTCCCTGAAGGACAGCACTTGTGACAGGCTGCCAGCCTGCATAAAACCCATTGATTGCTGCCTTCTGCTGTGGCCTGGGAGCCAATTTCCTACCCATCTCAGAGATCCCCCCTCCAGTCTATCTGGTCAACTCCTCAAGGAGTAGGCTATGGGAAACATGGTCAAATATTTTGCTGAAGTCGAGGTTAACAACCTCCACTACTCTCCCCATGTAGATAAAAAAATGTCATTTTGCTGCAGAAGGTGATCAGGTTAATCTGCCATGATTTGCCTCTAGTAAATCTGTGCTGGCTTTCCCAATCACCTGCTTCATTTGCTTTGTGATAGTTTCTTGGAAGACTGTATGACTTTCCAAGGGCCTGGAGTAATACTAATGCGCCCATAGTTTCCTGTGTCCTCTTTTGTAGTCTGCTTGTAGAAAGCCCCGACATCTGTCCTCTTCCAGCCTCCAGGCACACCCCCTCATCTGTCTGGTCACTAGTAGTGTCCCCAGGGATCAGTGCTGGGCCCAGTCCTGTTTACTGGCAATCTGGATGAGAGGATCAAGTCTACCATTAGCAAATTTGTGGACAACACCAAGTTGGGTTGGATTGTCGCTCTGCAGAGGAACTTGGACACGCTGGATGAATGGGCTGAGACCAGGGTATGAGATTCAACATGACCAAGTGCCAGGCCCTGCACTTCAGCCACAACAACCCCAGGCAGCACTACAGGATGGGGGCAGAGTGGCTGGGAAGCGGCCCAGTGGAAAAGGACCTGGAGGTGCTGGTTGGCAGCAGCTGAATGTGAGCCAGTGTGTGCCCATGTGGCCAAGAAGGCCAGTGGCATCCTGGCCTGGATCACCAACAGTGTGTCCAGCAGGACCAGGACAGTGATTGTCCCCCTGTACTCAGCACTGGTGAGGGCACATCTTGAGTGCTGTGTCCATTTCTGGGCCCCTCAACTCAGGAAAGTCATTGAGGTGTTGGAGTGAGTCCAGAGAAGGGCAACGGAGCTGGTGAAGGGTCTGGAGCACAAGTCCTGTGAGGAGCAGCTGAGGGAGCTGGGGGTGTTCAGCCTGGAGAAAAGGAGGCTCAGGGGAGACCTTATCACTCTCTACAACTATATGAAGGGAGATTGTAGCTAGTGGAGGTAGGGCTCTTCTTCCAGGCAACCAAGAACAAGATGAGAGGACACAGCCTCAAGCTGCACCAGGGGAAGTTTAGGTGGGACATCAGGAGGAAATTCTTCACAGAAAGGGTGATTAGACATTGGAATGGGCTGTCCAGGGAGGTGGTGGAGTCACCGTCTCTGGAGGCACTTAAGGAAAGACTGGACGTGGCACTCAGTGCCATGGTGTGGTTGACAGGGTGGTGTTTGGTCATAGGTTGGATTTGATGATCTCAGAGGTCTTTTCCAGCCTAATAGATTCTGTGGTTCTGTAATCTCCACCGATATTCAAAAATGACAGAGAACAGCCTTGCACCAATGCCAGCTTCTGCTCTTAACCCCCGGGGGCAGACTCCTTCCTCACATCTGACAAGCACTGTCACCCTTTCTCAAACATCAGCTCCACTGTTTACTCCCCGCTCAGTCACCATTGAGGAACCACACACATTGGCGTGCCAGACCCACACACCAGGAGCAGCCAGCGAGGGTGTCCGCCCCGGCCGTACAGCGCTGGGTGCTGGCTAGGGCCAGGCTTGAGCCTGGAGCCGACAGCAGAGTCCTGGCACCGCGTACGGAGCCCGAGCGGGTGCCGGGGGCGTCCCCCGTATCGCGGCTCCCTCCACAGGACGCCGCGGCCCCAGCGCCCCCGAGATAGCGCCGCGACCGGAAGACTACATTTCCCAACGCCCCGCGCGCCCCGCTCTTATCTCCCGGCGTGCTACGGCCTCCCGGCCGCTCCGTGCCGCCAGGCGGTGGTGCAGGGCGTGCTGGGAGCTGTAGTTCCTCGACGGCATTGCGGGCCGTGCCTGCCGGCGGTGAGCGGGCGGCGGAGCCCCCGGGGCGGGCGGGAAACAGGGTCTGATCTCCGGGACCCCGGGGTGGCAGGTGGTCACTGGCGGCGGCGGTAGGGGGGCCCGAGGGACAAGGGTGGGCCGAGACCTCCGTGGAGTTTGGGACAGGAGTCTGTCCGGCACATGGGGGAGGAGGGGGCAGGGGGTGAGGCTCACCGCTCGCAGGGAGGTGAGGAACGGAGGGCGGGCAGCCCCCAGGACGTGGGGCAGCGAGCGGATGGAGCGAGGCGGGATCCTGGGAGATGTGATGGGAGCCAGGTCCTCGCTTCTACCTGAAGATATGTGACCTGCGAGTGGAGCTTTCTCAGGAGGAGCTGACTGTGCCCTGTGCGGTTCAGCGTGTATCTGCCACGCTCTGTGAGATACCCAGGAGCCGAAGGTGAACAGAGAAGAGGGAGGGCATCGTCCCGTCTTTGATAATAGGTACCCGAAGTAGGTAGGATACACTTCCACCAAAGACTGTGCAGAGATGTATTGCTGTGCCTTTGCAGGGCTGGCTCTGCAGTGCAGGGTGTCCCCGTGCTTTACTGTTTTATTAGTTCTGCTCGGATTTGCAGAGAAGAGTACTCAGAACTGCAGTGGAATAGGAGTTTTCTCCTTTTTCCATATGTTTTATCTATGCAGGACTGGCATGCGAGGCCTCATCAACATCTGTCACTATCTACTGATAATGGCTCAGCATTGGTGTGACAGCTTTGCTGTACTACTAAATTTGTGTAGGATCAGTTACAGTAATACTCAATCACTTAAAATGCTAACTTATCAATACAATAATAATTTTTTTTTTTGTAGACTGGGCTCCCTTCCTCTAAAGAAGCAGGTGCCTCTGTGATTAATTCCCAATGTAGTTCTGGTACAGTTTTATTGTTGAAATTGTTGAAGATGTCATCAGGCCTTACAGAGGAGCAAAAGAGGAGGATTGAAGAGAATCGCCGGCTAGCTTTGGCTAGGAGAGCAGAGAGGCTGGCAGCCCAGAGAGCCGGGCATGTGGGCATCGCTGCACCTCCGCAGAAAGAACAGAGCCTGGGCAATCCGGGAAACTCGAGGGAAGAAAATAATCATGTCAGGGTCACCAGCCAGCACCGACAGAATGCAAACACTCCTGTGGAGCAGAAGAGCTGTCTCCAGAAAGGCTGTAACCATTACACAGCAAACCAACAGATGGCTGGCTCACACAGAGAGCAGCAAAAGAGTTGTTCAGAGGACTCAGAACAAGCAAGTGGCCTTAAGCAGTTCCCTGCAACGATCTCAAATTCTCTGAATTATTCCCATAAACATTACTTGGAAGCTGGTAGTCAGGAACATGGACAACACACTTCAATTAATCTTGGAACATTCCAGCAGCCCAAATGCTACCCAGCTTTCAAAAACCCCACAGGACCACCTCATCCAAGATTAATTGATAGCAGGCACCCTGATGGTAGTAAAGATTTACAAACTCAGAACAAATCTGCCATTAAATATGTTTCACCACCAAGCAGCGCCGCCCTGAGTGATTCAGAAATGCTGGTAAACACAAACAGACTGACAGAAAGTGCAGGGGGAGGTTTTGTCTCTCAGGCTGCTGGTAGGATGCAGAAGCTGACCAGCTCTGCTGGTTTGGGCTCTTCCTTTGAAGCTGCCTCTCACAAGAAAGCAAATAACGTTACAAAAGGAAAATGTGTGAAACACGGGGAAGACCGATTCCAGGTTGAAATAGGGTATAATGCTGAACTTATTGCTGTGTTTAAGAAGGTACCAAGCAAAGCCTATGGTAAGAATTGTTTGTTTGCTGTTATCTCTCTTTTACACTGGATTCAAGTTCCGGCATCTGCTGCTATTGTAGTTGCTGCTTGCTCTTACCAGTGTTCTATTGCTGGGGTGGAATATGTGGTATTAATGGAGGATTAAAGAAGGAAATACAGATTAAATTGGATAGAAATTCTGGACATAAATAGCTTGAGCTTGGATTTAGAAGAGAAGTCAGAAGCCTTGCTTTATGAATGGTGCTCTGAGAAGTTCAGTGGCAGCAGCTGGTCAGAGTCTTTTGGAAGTGAAGGAAGCAAAGTTATTCATAAATTGGGATGTGAAAATGGGTTACTTCAGCTATAGTTCAGAGTTATGAGCTGATTCTGTTTACTGGGTTACAGAGAACAGTGGAATCTCCCCCTTTTGTCTTGCTTCTGATCTTTTACCCCTACCTTTATTTGTTGTATTTTATTTTTGTTTTCCCCCATGTGTTGCTGGTCCCTGTGAATGGCTGTTGCATTCTTCTTGTCTATATTCCCCACGGCTTTTTTTAGTGTCATGTTGCTGTAAACTTGGTCATAACTGTTTTTCAGATGTGTGGCAAAAAGTTTGCATGAGTAGATTGAATACTTTTACCTCGCATGAACATTTAACACCAGCACTTTTTTTCTGCCCCAAATGATTCATATTCTGCCCTATTACTCTTGCCCTACTTTAGATCCTGCTATGAAAAAATGGAATTTCAGCATGGAAGATTACAGCAGTCTCTGTAAGTAAATGTTGAATGACAAAAAACAAGTGGAATCTTGACACCTCCTCCTTCCCCTGCTTTCCATAGTTATTGTTTAGTTTTGTTAGTGTCTTGAGTAAGCAGTGCTACTCAAAGATAATGCCCATCTTTTAGGCATCTAGCTCATAACATTTCTCTGATACTTTTAGTTGATTAGAAATAATTTAATTTTTTATGTAGTCTAAATACGAAACACAGGTTACACTTTCTCTGCCATTGAATTTTTCAGCAACCAACAAGATCATAGGAAAATTATCTGCTGTTCTGGTACTTGTTTTGAAAACTAAGTGTGTTGCTGTGGCTAATGCTTAATTTCTGGGTCCATTCATGTATTTTATTTTTAAGTAGCTCTTACTTAAACACTTTTATTGTTAATTTTGTCTGTCAGAAAAGGATGAAGGGTAATTCTCCAGGGTTTTGAGTGAGACTGAAAATTGATTTGCCTTTTTTTTGGTATAACAAGGGTGGGTTTATCTTTTTTCTTTTTTCCTCTCCTGTCATTTTGTTCTGGAAAGATTGAGAAATGATAGCGGCAAACACTTCAGGTAAGCTTTTCAAAAGCACACTGTATTGAAGTGAGTGATAAATCACTATTGATTTCAGTGGGAATAGAATTAGGCCTGTGTTGAGCACTTTAAAAAACCACAGTTTGAGTGCTGGTATTTTAGCTTCCCATGTGGGTTGCCACACATTTATAATTTAAATGCTGTTGGCTTGCTTGAAGTGTATCAAGTACAGATGAGAGCAGAGTTTCTGTACCAAGGAGCTTGCAAATGAAGAGAATGGTTTTTAGAAATCAGGCATTTTTCTTTAAAGCTATCAAATATATGAGTACTCTGTGGAAAGTTCCTGTTTACAAGTGAAGACAATATGTGACCAACATTAGCCAATGAAATTGGGGCAAAATAGCCTAAGAAAAGGGAACTGACTTAAAAGGGCCTTGAAAGTATAAAAGTGAAAGTGTAAAACAATTATTTTAAAAGTTCCCACTTGTAATTTAGTTCTTCTGAATAATGTGTTCCTGTATCACCATTTTTTTCTTTGTACTATTAATTAAACATGCAGTCAAACTTAAAAATAAATGTTGAAATGAAGGAGTAAAATATGCTTTTTTCCCCCCTAATTTCTTTCAGTATTAGTCATAGAGGTGAGACCTAACTACACAGTGCTAAACCAGTAACATCTAAAATCTTTTGCTTGGTTCATGGGGAGGAGAAAGTCTAAACTGGTGGTTGCCTATTCCTCTAATGTAAAAATTATTTTCAGTGGGTGCTCTTAAACTTTTATTTGGAGTAGAAATCTCAAATGGTTGTATTTGTTCAGGAAGTCACTTATTTTAAAATAATGTTGGATAAAATCCAAATGGTTTATTTATTAATTGATTAGGAAGAAATTGTCTGAATTTCTTTCTCCATTTTCACATCTTGACCACTGAACTTAAAGCTTGTGCTTTTTTGTTGCGGATCAGTTTTCTGGACTACTTAAAAAGAAGCAGAGTGGATCATGATGTGCAGCTCATGCTCAAAGGACTAGATTCACCTGGATTTATTCTAAACAGCTCCTGGAGAGGGGAAGTTGCCTCTCCACAAGTACTTGGAGAAAGAGTGTGCTTAATGGTCCCCTGCTTTTGAGTCTAATGGACTCTGGAGATGTTCATGAATCTTTGTGTTACTGTAGTATCTGTGAGGTGGAGGCTTGGGGGCAAACTTCACTACTTTGGTGCTGTAAAAAATATAAGAAATAGTACTTCAGTTGTAGTAGTAAAGACAACACATGGGTATAGACTGGCAGAGAAACACAGGGATAAGTGGCATGTTTATTACTGTGGATAGCTGTATTCTCAGGCTGACATCTGTAAAATACTGTGTCCCTCCTCTCTCCCTGCCCTGGCATTGTGACTGCGGTGATTGCTGGTGATGGGTAAGACAGGAGTGCAGATGGCTGGGCGGAAGCGCAAGTCTGTGAGACATGGAATAAAGGGTAATGAACTTAAATTGCAACAAAAGAGATTTAGGAATTTGGACTAGATTCCTTCCTACAGCATTGTGAGTACACAGCATTCCTCCTAGATGGTCATCTATCAGACACTGACACGAGGCAGGAGGCAGATATTTTTAAATCTTTCTCCTTTGCTGTTTACAGAAGCACCCTCCCATCTTTTCAGACACATGCTATTGATCACCATGCTCCGTCCCTGTGATTTTCTGAGTGAAAGCACTGTATGGCTGTGTGCAATTTACTGCTAAATGTACTTCTGCAGATTGCTTGCCCTGGCCTAGGGAGCCACATTTTAGGATTGCTGACAGAGAAGGAGCTTAGTGCAATCACAGTGCTGGACAGGTCCTTGTTCACTTACTGTCACGTGTTCCCTTTGCCGCTGCTGTATTCTCTGTGGAAAATCCCACCAACCTGCTCCTCCAGGCCATTGCTCTCTCTATTCTTTGTCCCTGTGAACGAAAGCAGGGAATCATCATTCCTTTTAAACTTGTGTGTGTTCTTTGTTATTAATTCTTTTCCATATCTCTATGCTTTTCTCTGTAGTAAAAGCAGCAAATCAACTTTCATCAGTAATTCTGGCACCACTGGAAGGAGAAAATGCAGTTGGCTTGGCATCAGGCTCTCATTCTGTTGGCAGTGGGGTTGATGTGAAATCCCTCTTGAAGATGTGTAAGAACTGGAAGAAGCCCTCAGCCCTTGTCAAAGGGAAGTGTGTTCTTATCTCTCGCTTGCGATTTGAGGTTGATATTGGGTATTCTGCAGAAGTGATTGGAGTGTTCAAACAGATGGATTCCAGAAATTATGGTGAGTCTCCTGCTGTGTCTGCTTTCTAATAATGACCTTGTTGGGACTGCTCTTGCTTCAGAGAAGAGAGGTGGTGAGAGTACATCCCTCTGAAAGAGCAGAAGAGAATGTGCTTTGGTGAAGATTTTAAAAGACCTTGTAGTTCTAGTTTAGTGTTGTATCTGTGTCCAGCACTTTATCCCATGGCAGAACATGCCCTCTTCTGGGCCTGTTAGCCAAGGTGATATTTCAGATCTCAGCACGATCACACTTACTATTGAGGTGGGACGTGCTGATAATTTGCCAGCAGTATGGAGACCATGCAAAGTTCTTGTCTTTATTGTCAAATGCAGCTGGACATTCTCTTACTTCTGCTTTACTGTGGTGTATAGTGGCTGCAACTGTCTGAGCAGATTTAATTTACCAGGAGTTTTACCAATTTTTTCAAGGCAAGTGTAATTGTAGAGCACTTTTTATGTTGGCATTCAGGTTTCAATGGTAAATATAATTTCTTTTCCACTTGTCATTTGGGAAATGAGACCCAGAGTGATGAGATGACATGCACGGTGTCACAGAAGGTCAGTGACAGCATAAGGAGGAAATTCTGGAGCTCTAGTTCTTTGGGCAGGGCCCCACCTGGCTCACTGTGTCTTCACCTGACTGAATTCAGTCGTCTTTCCCTGGATGTAGCACACAGGTGCTACCCAAGGATAAACCTGCCAGATAGGTCCGGCATGGCTGTTACATTTTGGATACTGATGAATTGGTGAATTTCCTCCTGTACTCTCCGGAGTTTTGACTCTGGGGTACAGAGGCACAACTGAAAGTGATTGTTTTACTGACTGAAGTCGAGAGTTAGTTGGTTCACAAACAGAAACCTTTGCAACAGTTTCTTCATGCTTTCTTGCAGTGAAGAGAAAGTGGTTGCCAAAATCCTTGAGCAGGTGGGTTCATTAAAAGGGCTGATCTTGGCTTGCTCTGGTGATACCACCATTTCTAGATGCGTGGTCATACTTTTAAATCTTCTCCAAACTGCTTAATGTGACAGCAAACAGAGGAGAATTGATTTTAATCAAGGTAACAATTCTTTTAAAGTGGTTCTCAAATGCAGAGGATATAGGTGGATAGACATGTTCTATGCAGAGAATAGGACAGAGAATTCAGTCTTTTTTTAGAAGAGACTTTTGACAGTGTTTGTTGTAACTATTGCAGATATGAATACCAGAAAGTGGAATTTCCTGCTGGAGGATTACCCCAAACTAAGTGAGTAGCTGTGTTTCTCCAGTGAGGGAGATTGGGGGGGGGGGGGGGAATGAATTCTATGTTGATTTCTTCTTTATTTTCACTCTGGAAAGACAAGCTGCTAACAAACCATCAGGCCAGTGTCTTCCTGTTTTGTCAAACATTTACACTGTTTGCCAAGACTCAAAACTTTATTAATGTGTTACTTATGACAGTGCTTTAGGGCCCCATTGGGAGGGCAACTTTAGATTTTGACAGATTCTGCGCTGAATTTCTGTACCATTTCTTAGAGCATGGGTGTATTTACTATCACAAAGCTATTTTTATTGCATATAATCTAAAGCATTGTTACTTGAACTATGGAGTTGCAGAAGAATGGATTCCTATCTTCCCACTTACAGATTTGAAGAGGTGGGCATGGTGGCTGCCAAGCCTACCTGTCCTTACAGAAATTTGTTTTAGATGTGTTCCCCTCAGTGCCAGCCCACATTTCCCCCTTTTGTGTGAATATAAATTCATAAACTGTCACAGCAAGCTTAGAAAACAAATATATATCAGGTAGTTTTGCTTCTAATTTCTTAAGCAGTGTGCATGACGTTGTGCTAATTCATTTCACACATTTCAGCAAGTTTTGGTTTTCAGGTCAGAGCACTAGGTTTTCAAGTCAAATGATGACCTCTGTAACAACCAGATCACCCACAGTTACAGTTGGGTTCTGTCTAGCTGCTTTTGTTCAGCCTCATATGTTACTGCTGGTAATAATGGCTTTGCAGGCAGAACAGAACTATTACGTTTTTAAGTGGGTATGCGGCAGGTTAGAATTGGGGTTGCTTCCACAGATGAGTTGATTCTGAGGCAAACAAGAAGAGCTGGTTTCTCTTATGGAAGTATATAGATCTTCTTGAAGCAGAGGCATTTTTGAAGCTGAATTTCTTACTGTGCTGAAATGTTTTGGTGCTGTTTGGGGGCTTAAAAGAAAGATTAACAGGAAAAATCTTTTTAGGAGAGCATGATGTTTTTCCTGGCAGGTGGAATCTAAGCACATAGTGTTGGTACAGTTTTCATTTCTTGGTAGAAGTTGGTCAGCAGACTCAGAATCACAGAATGGGTAAGGCTGAAAGGGAGCACAGTGGATCATCTGGTCCAACCTCCCTGCTCAAGCAGGATTATCCCAGAGCACAAGGCCGAGGAGTGCACCCAGACGGTTCTAGAATATCTCCAGGGAGGCAACCCGTTCCAGTGCTCAGTCACTGCACAGTAAAGAAGTTCTTCCCCATGTTCAGGTGGAACTTCCTGTGCATCAGTTTCTGTCTGTTGCTTTTTGCCTTTATGCACCTGTGTAATGCTACTGAAACTGACTTGCTGAACTGAAATGTAGAACTGTGTTTTGGTGTTTTGTTTTTTTTTTTTAATAGATGCAACTTTGCAGTATAATCCAGTCTCTGCAGCATGCTTGTAGCACATCTGCTTCTTAGGTTTTTATGTTTATTAAAGTTTAGAGTGCTTTGAGATGAACAGCATTACACAGGTCTTAAGTATTACAACTATTATTTATCATCCCAGTCGGCATGCTGTGTTTGGCTTGGTGCTCATGTGAGGGTTTGTGGCTGTGGAATTTGGTTGGGCTAAGTTTCAGAAGGATAATAAGACAGGTGCTCTACGCACATCCTTAGGTAGTGTGAGTGTTTCAGAGCTGAAATGCTGCTTCTCAGGGTAGTTTTTCTTCAGCATGGGCTCCTACTTCCATGGGATACCAGAATGTTTAATAATTGAGTAAGGGCATGCTTCTATGATGCATGTCTTAATAACATTAGTAATGGTTGTAGGATGGAAAGCCATGTGGTGGGGCGGTGTAGGAATGCCAGGTCTTGAAAACGAGTGTGTCATGGAGGAGACTGCTGTGAAACTGCAGGGTTGGAATGTTGACAGACCCTGATTTTGGTGAGAGCTGATGATCGCTCACAGTTTGGTCAAAAGCCTTTTATACATGCAAAGGGCCTGACCCTGTAGCACGTGCCAGGCAGTCTGAGCAGATACATCACCTCCCAGTCTGTCATAGGCTCGGTCATGCTGGCTGGCAGTTGTACACATTACATGAGGTATTCAGAATACCACAGATTTGAGGAAAGGAAAAAAAAATCCATGAATCTTGCAGAGCGTAATTTGTGAGGGCATTTGAGGATTCTAGCACAAGCCTTTTAGAAGAACAGCATTTGCTTTGTTGCCTGTTCATTTGCCTACATCAAAATAAAAAGAAGATAATTTAGAAAGGCTGGTTGCCATTTCCAGCAGAGAGATCTGTTAGCTGGGAACTGTTTGTAGAGGTTAATGTCTCTTTGCCTAGTTGCTCAGTCATCTTTATATAAAGGTCACTTCACTAAAAACTGTCTGTTGGATGAATCATGCTGGTGGCAGATATATCTTAATCACTCTCCCAGCTCATGTACAGAACAATAGCAACAGAATTATCAGTGAGCAAATTGTAGCAATTATGCGAACACATAGCTCGGTCTGTGAGTGTAATAACAAGCTTGTGCTGTTCTTTGGGTGGAGAGAGTCCCTGCTGTTGAAGAAGTATAAATTAAACTGGAGAGTTAATAAAGTTTGGTCATTGCCCAACCACAAGTGGAAATCTTTTCATATGTATATTTGTTGGAATTGCTTTCCGCCTTTATATGGCAGGGGTCCATCCTGCTGTTTTCCTCTTAGAGATAACTGAAACAAAAATACCTAACTGAATTCTGGTGCATTTACTGCTGGTATAGTGAGTTCTTATTTTAGCTGTTTTTCCAAGCAGGTTTTATTGTCTTCTGGGCTTCATATACGAACCGACTACTAAATAAAAAAAGGAAGTTGCTTCTTGCAATGAAAATCTGTGCACCTGCATTTGTGTTCCTAGTGTAGAGATGTCTTTCATTTCATAGTCACTGGGCAAAAATTATTAAATACGTTTTCCTGGTCACAGCTCACTGCGTGTTTTAAACCGGTGTTTATTTTCATAGAAATTAACTGTTGGATTAAAAAGAAACACTTTTATTTTTGGAGGGATGGGATGGAGAGGCTGCTGGAGGGGACTAAGATAAGGTTGTCCAGGAGGAGAATTGGCTAGATGCTGTGATTGCTACGATGCATGGGTTGAAAAGATGATGGCTTTGAGGTCTTGGCATAATGGATGCTGGGGATCCCTTTAGTCCAACTGGGAAGGTAAAGTTGTGAGGCTCTGTGGGTGAAAGAACAGTAGTATTGAGGAACTGAAGTGACTGCCTGTGAGCTGGTTCTGGCCTGTAAGCTGCTTCTGTCCAGGAGAACAGCAGTGGCCACCAGCTGAGCAGGGAGGTGCTGTTGGTCCTGAAGGATGGCTGGCTGAGTGCTGCTGCTGGTGGTACAAGAACTGTTTCTCTGAGTCTTGAGGTCCTTCCTGTTTTCTTACCCAAATGTGGTAAACAAGGGTGGTAAAGTGGAGGCAGACCCCAACTGTGTGAATTTGGGGAACAGGAGGAGAAGAGAGTTTTCAAAATTGAGGATGAATTATATTCTTTCAGTAATTGTCTTGGGTCACTCCTGATGATTTCGGCACGGTGGAAACCTCAGAGTTACAGAATCCCAAGGTCAAGATAAAGATGCCCCTGCCTTCTAGGGTTCAGTAGTTCTTCTGTTCAAATCTGTACTTACATCTCTGAGTAGAGTGTGCCCTAAACTGCCCTCAGCATGAATAATCCAGCTCCAGTTGGATTAGTAGTAATCACCTCTGAATGATGGCATCAGAATTTCAGTTTTTTTATAACCAAGTCTAAGTACGAGGAGAAGAGATGTGATTCATTGTGTGGTTCTGAAATAGGCTTTAGGGAAGAGGCCAGGTTAACACCTGTGCATGATGCCATGATTTCTGTGAGCTGTTTCAAGATAGGAAATGATATGATATTGTTGATGAGGTTGTGTCCTGACATCCATAATGGAAGCTGTGTGTATGTTGTCCCTTCAGATAATAAACTGCTCTGTTCTTTGCAGTGGAAGTGTTACTGAGCCTCGTGTCCGTAGAAGTGGAGCCACTGCCCGAAGCAGTAATTAGGACCTTTGCAGCTCATCTACAGAGGTCTCCATCACAGACAGACATTCCTGATGCTGACCTTTCAGTAGTGGACTCCAAAATTGTGACGAGCCTCATGCCCTTTCAGCGGGAAGGTGTGAAGTATGTCATTTTTGCATGCTGTTAAGAGCTAGTCCTTGTCTAGAATTGTGTAGTTTATATTGGTGCCTAGGTTGCCTTCTCCTCCATGAAGGGCTCTGCATTTCTCTAGAGTCTGGGTCTGTTATACTCTGGCACTCTGGGCTTTTGATTGTTTAGTATAGTATGGTTTGTTTGGGATTTTTTTTTTTAAATTTTTTTTTGGGGTGGATTTTTTTGAGTGACACATCTGTTTTATTTCTAGATAGAATTCATCATGAGTCAGGTGGAAAGTAGTATTTTTCTAGTCTAAAAAATTGTTCAAATGATACATCTCTGATCTGCCTCTTGTGATTCAGTATGTACATAACTGTCATATGATTTTTTATTTTGTAAGGTAATTGGTTTTTTTTCCAAGAACATATCTTCTGTTGTTGTTGTTTTTTGAATATTAAATACGCATGGAAACAGATGAGGAAATGGGACCCAGGCCCCAAAAGATTTAAAATTAGTAATTATATGTACAGATAAAAATTTAAATGTCCCTGTCCCCATCATATATGATCATTAGTTGTTGATTTCAATATGAAGTCCAGGACAGTCTGTACTTAATGGTCTTAAATTGCAATTGTTTTTAGTAATCATTTCTTAGCTCAGCCAGAATGAACTCTGGAACACAATGTGAGTAATATCATGGAAAGAATGTGCTTTAAATAACTGTAAGGTCTTGAGACTACTTCTCATAAGAAATCAAAGTCTCTAAGGACTCGGCTGAACCACTCTGTTCAGGAGCTTCCAAGCTTTGAGAGATTAGTGAGAGTTGCTCACTTGTATGAAGACTAAGGGAGACTGAAGAACCCAGATCACTTCCAGGTGATCCACATCAGAGGTCATGACTTGTGTTCATCTTGGTTGCCAGATAGTAACCCATTTCCTGACTCTGCTTTCCCTCTCTACTTTCCCCAGTTTTGCAATTTCCAGAAACGGACGTTTGCTTCTTGCGGATGACATGGGCCTGGGCAAGACCATCCAGGCCATCTGCATTGCTGCCTATTACCAGCAGGAATGGCCCTTGCTGGTGGTCACTCCTTCTTCTGTGAGGTTTACATGGGCAGAGGTACTGTGAGCTTGGGCAAGTGCACGTGGTCAGTAAAGAGCCTGTGTGATGGTTAGACTGTATTGTGCTTTGCAAAAATTAAACTTCTAAATGTATTAAGTCAAAGAAACAGAAGATTGTGCTGATTTAGAAACTTGATGGTGGGAAATTGCTTGGCATTGACTGTATGGTATATGTTTTTGGTTTTTTTATTGGCTGATTTTGTAGTCCAGCTGGTCTGTTGGGAAGAGGGAGAACTAGAGAAAGTATCTCCTCTGACCCTCTGTTAAGTTTGTTCCTGCAAGTCACTTGGCTCCAAGGGGACATTTTACTCATCAGTGTCAAAGATAATAGTTATATTCAAGCAATTGTCTTGTATTTGAGCCCATTGTAGCAGTATTTGCCAGTTCCTTGGCTGGAACAGGGGCCCAGGTGCTGGGATTCTCCACTCTGTTCAAAAGGCCCCATTATCATCATCATTAAGTGTCTGTCATAATACATTTTTTGGCCTGTCTAGTGTATGCTGCTGACTCCTCTGAGTCCTTCATTAGTGTTAATCAAAGCCCAAGAAAGCTCATATGGTTGAGAAATGTATCTTGAAATAAATCACTGCCATAGTTTGTACACTGAGGCTGTTGTGTTGCCATAGGCTAGTGAAATGTTCACTGTGGGAGAAAAAGGTGAGCCAAAGGTTTTAGGTCAGTAAATTCTTTCCAGAGAAAGAGGAGGTGGGAGTTTAGCTTTTCCTGGAATACTGCGTTGATGAGAAAAGCATTGATTGGGATTTGCTGGTTTTGTGCTGTAATCAGGTTGTTAGAGCATCTTGGTGTGTGTTTTAATATCCAGTAGTGCAACAAAAAGCAGGATGAAAAGAAAATAAAGTTGTTTACTGAAAAAGGGAGTGATGCTCATCATACTTGAAATCTCAAGGTCTGTAGACCTCTGGGACAACACCTAACCTGAATCCATTGCTTCTGTGGGATATCCACTGGGAACAGTTTGGTTTCCTGAAGTATTGGGCAACTGCAAATACACTTCTACATTCTGCTTCAAAAAATTTAAGAAATACAAGGCATTTTTGTTTGGTTTTTGGTTGTTTTTTTTTTTTTTAATTTGAGTGCTTGATTTCTTCCTTCCCCTACTCCCAACTGCCTAGGAGGCTCTTGTGGGAGATGTTTGTCAGGACACTTGCTTTAGAGATCTGGTTGGTTTTTTGAGTATGTGATGGATGCAGATGTAAGAAAAATGTGTCACAGAAATTCAGAAGGAAATTTATTATAGTCTGTAATCTACTCAGTTCATTCTTGCACAGATGTGTTTTACTGAAATGGTAGAAGCTTTTGTGGTGTCTTTGAAACCAAATTGGCATAAATTTTCTTCACCTTAGAGTTATCACTGTTTTATTTTGGCTTTCTGTGCTCAGGCCACTGAGTGACTTTATAGTCAAGATGCCATAGGAAGCTGGTGGGAAGGGGCGAGGTACTCTTGGGTCAGAAGTGTTGCACCCATGTGCATTTGGAGTTCAGCATTGAAACTTAAATAATTAACAGGGCGGTTTTGTAGCACTTCTTGTGGACTAAGGTCAGCATCCTGTGAGAAATTCAGGATCAATTTTATGGTGTAAATTAGTCACATACCCTTTATAAAGGAAGAGGGCAGTACAGTAGGAGCTTCCAGATACTTTCCTTTTTGCTGCCACCTTTGTCTTAAATTTTGACGTGGTGTCCGGCACATACTTTTATGATTGGTATCTAACCTTGCCTGCATGGTGGCTCATTTTGGTTATGGTGCTTTCTGGAGGTGGAGAAGGATAGTTAATTGTTAGTTTCTCACATACTGAGAAATGTGAGAAGTTCACATTTAACTCCTCCTGCTGCTGCATGAGGTTGCTGAACAGTGGAGAGGAATGATTAGGGTTGGGGGATTTCAACAGGCAAAGCTCCTAGAGACAGAGCTGCCATTTCTCATCACCATTTGGTTACATTTTTGTAGGGGCCAGATCCTGAGGGGCCCAGCCAGTTTTCTGCAGAGTAGCATCAGCAGAACTCAAATGTTGCAGAGAGCTTGGTGTCACTGGGGACAAAATTGCAAGGGAAATGGTGGGTGGTCTGGCTAACAGATGGGTTTGGGGGTGGATATCTTGCTCTGGTGTATGGAGCATTTCAAGAGGTTGATTGAATGACTATTACCACATGTATTTCAGCTGCTGTCATAGAGCAGCTGGTGTGTTGTCAGCTTGATCTTTTCATTTTGTATTTATTTTTGTTTGTTTTGGGGTTTTTTTTTGGTGGACTTTTTAAGAAAAGGAGGTAGTGGAAAAGTTTTGTTGATCTGGGTGAGTTGTACTTCACCCTCACCATGGAGTAAACATTGCTATAATGATAGATGTTTACTGCTCAGAAGTCTGTGTTTCCCAACCTTAGGTTTCCTGTTGAGTGGGAAAGCTAAATTTCCCTGTAAGCTGTGGTCACAGCATTCTCTGGCTCTGAGCATAGCAGGTAACTTTGTCAGGAGGTTATGCACATTTCTATTACAGATCAGATTTTTTTTGTTTGTTTTATTGTTGTTTTACAGGGGTTGGTTTGTTTGTGTTTCTTTTGTTTGTCTTTTATTTTTATATTTTTTCAGTGAGAAGAAAGAATAGGGTTTGAGCTCTCCTTGCTATGTAAAGTGGATGTTGCTTTATAGCCCGAATTCTGTTCTTGGTGTTCCCATTACCAGGGAGGTTGCCATGGGAAGGCTGCTTCCCAGGTGATGTCTAATGGTGGGTGGGGTGGCTCCATGTTCTAAGCATTCCTGAGGATGTTCTGTGTAGCGCTTTGGGATCTTGACAAAGAGCATAAGCACCAGAATGCAATTAATTTCTTTCCTCTTCCTCCAGGCATTTCACAGATGGCTTCCATCCTTGAGTTCAGGAAGCACCAATGTCATAGTGAGTGGCAAAGACAACCTAACAGGAAGCTTGATCAACATCATCAGTTTTGATCTCCTCAGCAGGATGGACAAGCTACTTAAGAGCACATTCCAAGTAGTTATCATTGTAAGTTAATTGTATGCTGCAAATGGGGTAGCCTTTGTACAGCAAAGAAGTGTGAAGTGGGCCTTATTTAGGACTGAAAGTATCTTGTAATTGTGGCTGTGATCACAGCTGTCCTCATGAGTACAAGCATGAGGTTTCTCTGAAACCTTTTGAAATAACTGGTAGGGTTTAATTCCCTTCTGATTCTTAAGGCAGTGTTTTCACTTTTACTGGTTACAGTGCCTCTCTGATTTCATCGTGCTTGGTCATGTCCTCTGCTGCAGAGAAAAGTGTTTAATGTGGTGTGTCAATAAAATAGTCTTGAAGTTCTGTCTTCTTAAGTCTTGGACTTCAGGATGGTGTTAGTGTTTTTTTCCAGTAAACCAGATAACCTTTCAACATCAAGTATGTGGGTAAAGCATCAAAAAATCTCCTTTAGCTTGTGTTCCACTGACAAGCTGCATTAAGCCTTCTTTGATCACTTGTATAATTTCTTTTGTAAATTACTTCAAATTCCAGTTTTTATCTTTTTACAGAGCCACAGTAAATGGCATTTTTCTGGATTTCAGTTACTAAAAATTCAAAACATCTAGTGTTTCAAATCCAGCTTGGATCAATAGAGAGCAAAAGTGTATATGTAGCTTACTATGAGTGTTTGATGTTCTCAGTCTAGTGTTCAGCACACATATACACCTGTCCAAAGATCATGACAGTTGGGACATAATTATCTTTTTGTTTCTCAGCATCACATGGGAATGTGGTAATAGATGGAGTTCTTTGGAGACCAAACTACTCATGGAGGAGCTGATGTTTTTCATTTTTATATTTCTTTCTCCTACACATTCTCTAACAAAACATACTGTCAAGGTGGAAATGCAGGTTATTATTTTGTAGGCTTGAGGCTACTGCCTTGGAGCTTTTAACCAGCCCTGAACTGGCAGATGGTCTTTCTGTGTTCAAATTTGGATCCTCTGTAGGTTTTTCCAGGTGAGAGTAGTCCTGCTGAGTGCTGAGCTTTTCTGCCTTTTCTTCCAGTCTGCTTTTGGTGGCTGGGAAAATTAATGTAGCTTATTTGTTATTTAGGAGGGAGAAAGGTGTGCCTGAGAGGCTGAGCAGTTGCATTGTCTTTGCATGCTTGTTTCTACACATGTGAAAACATGAGAATATACCCTTGGAGGGTGCCAATTACGTTTTGTGTCCTAAGTTCTGCCTTACTGTAGCAGTAGAAATGAAGCCCATTTAAGGGTGATGTCTGAAGTAGGAGACTATTACCCACCTGGTGAGCCCTATCAGCAGAACAGTTGGATCTTAATTAGATTTCTTTTTTCCTTATCATTTGCATTAACCCCTTATTAAGAGAACTGGCACTGTGTAGGCCTCCTGTGTTTGCTGCATTTAAAAGATATATAGGGGCAAATGAGCATCAGTTATGGAAATAATGTTCCTCTTTCTCCTTCCCTCTCCAGCCCCCTCTGCTCACTTTTTTTTGGTGTTCATTTATAATTCATGCCTGCAAGGTTTGATTTTTGTTCCATTTGCTTGCAGCTGCAGGTTTGAATGCAAGAAGCCTGCTACTCTGCATCCTGTCTTTTTGTTTAGAATTTGATGGGACTATCCCAATGCCTGAAATATCCTCTGAATGACAGGCTTGTAATACTAGATAGCTGAGGATACCAGGAGTTTGTTCTGTCACCTGCATTGGGACTGTGGATCTGAACTGACTTTGCCTTCATGCTTGTTTTGTTTCAGGATGAATCTCATTTCCTGAAGAACACAAAAACTGCACGCTGCCAAGCTGCCATGCCTCTACTCAAGGTGTGTATGCTGGGTGCCAAACCTCTAACTGCTCATGTCAGGCTCCCGGGGCAGTGTTGCTCCACTTACCAGGTTTAGGAGCCAGCAGCTGAATTCCTTTCGTGTGTAAGGGGAAATCCAGGTGATAGTGTAGATCCAAGAGTGAAATTTTGGTTTTACCACTTGTTTCCATACAAATATTAGATGGCAAAACCTAACAAAACAACTTCAAAAGCTCCCTCGATATAATTGTGGTACTGCCCCTGATGAGTTCTGTGGTGGCAGGGAAAAGGAAATATCAGAACTTACTGAATGTATTCAGGGAGAGTAGAAAGAATATAGTGGTGTCAAAATAGCTTGTTAAATGAAAATAATCATTATCAGTTACTTTGTGGCACACAGATCACTACTGTATGTCAGAATGACATTGCCTAGGGCCTTCCCTGGCTTTGGTTTAGGGCTCTAGACTGTTACTGCAGGCTTCCAATGTATTTGTGTGGCTGGGGCTTAGGAGCATTCCTGCTGGTCACAGTACAGAACTACTGGGAAATGGCAGAATGGGAGGTTAGCGGGACAAGTGGCCCACAGAAGGGAGGCAGTAGTCAATTATGAGATACCAGGAGAAATGTAAATTCTAACGTTTGTCTGCTGTCCTGGGATCAAAGAATCAAACTCTCCCTGGTAGCCTCTAACATACAGATTTAAGTTATGGGTGGTTTCTAGACACTGCAGGGTCTGTACGTTAGAAGAAGGTAAATGCAGTTCCTCTTCAGCAGTTAATCAGCAAGTATGTATAAAGAGAAAATTTGATCCTGTGATGGCTTTATAGCAACCAACTTTTATATGCAAGATTCTTAATGGCAAGCTGAAGGTGGTTGTCCTTGAATAACTTGGTTGTTCTCCTTAAAGGCCTGGCTCATGTCTTCTCTTGGTTTTCAAATCACTTCAGGCTTTTAATGTTTGGAAACTAAGTAGGAGGTCCAATTCTCTGAGCAGTTTGAAATACAATAACTAGGGTGTATGTCTGAAAATCGTGGAAAATAACAAATTCGCCTCGTTGCAAAATGCTCAAAAAGCAGCCTGATCCTTTGCTACTTGAAGCTTTGTAAGGATCAGCTTGTCAAAATTATTTGCAGGCTGCAAGATATGAGAGTGAAAGATGGTAGCTGTTAGGCAGAGGTTAATTGCCTGTATGTACTTCCTGAGAATTTCGTTTTATGCTATCACATCACTGGTCTTTAAAGAATTGAGAGCTGATGCTTCTGACACTGAATTTCAGTCTTCTGAAATCATTAAGAGTTTCATGTTCATATCATGCATTGTCTCACCTGTAATGAGCATGCAGTACTAGATGTTTCATGTTAGATGTTCAGGGAAGTTCTGTTTGCCTGCTTGCTGACTAAAATTTCTGAGGTATTTGCTGTAATAGCCATTTTCTTTTCTCCTTGCTTTCCAACATAGGCATTTTGCTCCAAAACTATCCCCTTTGGCATCTGTGTCTTCAGTTCCTATTGAGTGATGCTGTGACCATTACTGGCACAGCACATCACACCAATGTTTTCGTGTTCGAAAGAACTGCCAAAATATCAGGAACTTTCATCACTTGAATACTGAATTTAACAACTATATTATGTCATATTTATAGTAAGTAGCCAATGGGGTAGAAACAGGAGTATTTTCATTATTTTAACATGATACCTTGAAATTACTGGATCAGAGGTGTGGCTAAACATGCTGCTGAGGATAATATTCTTGTTCTTGCCTTCTCTGAAAGGATTTGAGCAGTAGTAGGGCTCTTAGAAGAGACCAAAAAAATGTGTAAATGTAGACAAGTCCTTGATAGGTAAACTGCTTCTAGTACTTCAGTCCCTACCTTAAGATCACAGTGTGCAGCTGTGCCAATGCTGTAACCAGAGCCCTTGGTGCTAACTCGTGCCTTGTTTGCCTACCTTCTAAGCAGTTCCACTTCTAACTGTTAGCATTATACTACTTTAACTATCTGAAATTGCCATAGTTGCTTATATTTCCTATGAAGATCTCGATGTCCTAAAGCATGAAAGCTTGTACTGACCTTTAGGGACAGAAAAAAAAAAAAAATCTACTTAAGAAATGTGATCCTTGGTCCTTACATACTACAAAGATTTATGAGTCTATAATGACACCGGACAGATCTAAGTTAAAATGTTTTGGAGACAGAGATGTTTCTGTCAGTTCCATCCATACTTAATTAATTCTTCTTATCTCAGTAAAAACTTCTCTTTTGACTTCTCCATTTGAATAATAAATAAAATACATAAGTTGTTGCACGTGTTTATACAGAACTGCACAATAATTGGGTTAAATCAGTACATTGATAATAAAGATGACTTACCTTGGATATTAATTTATAATTTGTCTTATTAGACAGCCAAACTGAATTTCCGCCTCTGAAATCTTTAGCTCATAGTTACAGCATTTAAAGCCTTATTTTAGTTTTAATATCTGACATTGACTGGTTTTCAAAATGAAGTGGTGTTTTTAGCCACTCAGTAATAATTCATCTTTTCCTGCTCTCTTGTATATATTGCAGGCAAGTGTGGTATGGAATTGTCAAGCCATGTATTAAACATGTCACCTGTCAGTTGGGAATTTCTAGACATTTTTTTAATATTAACAAAAGCCACAAATTTTGTGTGTGCAGCACTCAGTATCTTTTCTGACATACGTGGCTGCTACCCTGACAGGGATACAGAAAAGTTTTACTTGAGACAGAGAAAGAAATTTTATAATGGCTGGATGTGTGCAGTGGCTGTGCTCGCTGCCTCGTGGCTTGCCCCAGGTTGTCATTAGTTCAGAGTAAATATACAGATGTGTTATGCTGAATTTACTGTTAGTGGATAGGACTTTGAGAGGAACTTAGAACTGCGTGAACAGTAAGATAGGGCAAAATAGCAGCAGCAAGATGTTTAGGCCATATTTCTTATTCCCTTCATGTTCCAGTGGATGTGCAAACTTGTGGGTGTGCAGACTTGTACATGGGGGAGAATGCTCTGTCTGCCTACATGGAAGCAGGTGACAGAGTATGCACACAGTCTGTGTGCCTCCCTGCAGAATTACGGAGGAGGATTGATTGAAAACTATAGTAGAAAACAGTTCTTTGATGTTTGGTCATGTGGCAAAAATCCTGCTTTCAAAGTCAGCCAGCTTTCACACCTACAGGTCTGTGCTGGCAGCTGCCTGAGATTCGTCCCCAGCTGCAGCACCTCTCACAGTACTCAAGAGCTAGAGGTTGCTGTGTTCAAAGTGGTCTTTGTGTCTTGTTTCCATGCGCATCAAAGTGAGAATAGCTTCATAGTGTTGGGCTTTGGCCGAGTCACCAAAAGGCCTGGTTAGGCCTGGCATGTCCTTGCCCCTAATTCAAAGCTGTGGTAATAGGACCTACTTGTCATCTTGCTGTTTTCTGTAGTCTCATGTTTGGGACTAAGTTCTCCTGGGTGTACTGACAGTACTGGTTGTTCCCTTCACCTCTGCCCTGCATCTGCTTCCCTCAGAGGCAGAAAGTGTCAATAGTATTACACTTCTTGTAAGCACTTTGTTTTTTCCTTCTAAGATTAGACTGGCTCAGAGACGTAAACATAGGAGAGGGAGTACAGATACTACCCATATCCTTAAAACAGCAAAGCCTCAGGGATGTAGATGGAGAAGAAACAAACAAACCAGAACTTTTTCACTGAACTGTAGTGAGATCTCTTGGGGACAAGAGTGGAAAAGAGTCTGCCTATTTTTACCAGCCAAGGTGCTGCATGGTCTTTATTCTTCTGGAATTGCATGGAGTACTGCAAGGCATGGAAACTAGGGAAGGTCCCAATGAAAAATGGATGAGTTTTTTGGAAGCATGACAATAAGTAGTGGAGAATTGCATTGGAAACTGAGAAATAAAAGGTACTATCTAATAAATTCCAGCGGCATTAAATGTTCTTATACTCTTTGTGCTCTCTATGAGCATTGCTTTCCAACGTGTGGGTAATATTACTAATTTGATTGTTCCCGTTGAGCTGCTGTTTCAGTTAATAGTCTGATGCACATCCTGAAGTTTGCAGGGTTAAAGGTCTTTGGTTTTGTTATGGGAGTCCAAATACACCATGTGGCTGGAATCTAAACCTTTTGTGCTTGTTGCCATAGAACAACTAAAAATAGTGGAGGAAAACAGGTCCATGCTGAAGGTAGAAGGTGAGGAGGGAACACAAAAATTTTTATTTCTGTCAGGAAATAAACAGGAGGTGTCTTTAGGTGTTACAGATCTGTATGGATTAGATAAATAAACCTTTCCTTATTGTCACCTGCTGAGAGAAGGAACTTCATCTTGAAACTGAAGAAGCTGTGGGCCCTCAGGGCTTCATCTTCAGATCTGCTCTTACCTTCCAATTTCTTTTCCTTCTTGGAATAGGAAGGCAGTTTAATTTGCTTCAGTCATAGCTTATCACTGCTGGTTGACACACATTATCTGTCTAGATGTCACTTAACAATAGGGAAAAGTATTTATATTTTTTTGAATAATTACTGTAGGATCATCTTCTGAAATGCAGAGCTCTATCTCTTGCCCAAGTACAGAAACAGACTTCTGAAAGCAGCTGCTACTCTTCCCCTTTATCCCGTCTTCTATTTCATCAGGTGATTATTTTATTACGGTCCTTCTCAGATTTCCATTTTGCAGGATAAGCTATTCTTAAGCTAAGCAGTTCAAAATGACACCGTAAGCAAAAACTGGGGACACGAGTAATTGTACAGCCAGAACCAGCCACACTTATTTAAGAAAGTATGTCAGTCTGTTAGCATATGGCAGAGCTCATGCTGTGAAATTCATTTAACACTGAGACAGTCATTGTATGTTAATGAGGCTGTTTGCATGTTCAATTATTTGTTTGTCACATAACCCCTTCGCCTTGCCTACTCCCCTCTGAATTGTTGGCTGCTGGGTCTTGACCTCTAAAGTAAGTGCCATCATTTCTTAAATTATTCTTTGACTTTCAAAAGTGACTTTTATAAATGTTCTCACAGCTGTGGAATTAATTCTTGCTGGTGTGTTGTGTAATGCTACAAAGCCACATTTGTCTTAGGCTACTTAGTAAATGAGAACTGCAGACCAGGTCTCCACCAGCTCCATGAACTTCATGCCTAAATGCAGCTGAGCAGCTAATATTAGTTCTTCTATGTGAAAATATTATCAATTGATAACAGATCTGATTTTGTTAGAAAGTCCTTTCTGGCCCCTGCAATCTTATTTTCTGTGGTGGTGTTCCATATTATTGTTACAGACCTTTGAAGAAAGAGGCTACATGCTTACTCTTGGCAGCACAGAGGGTTCAGCAGGAAACAAGAATTAAGCAGTGATCAGCAGAGACTTCTCTGCAGGAGCAAATCTTTATTGGCATCTATTCAAAATGAGTTGCCACTAGAAAAAGAAGTGGGAATCGGAGCCATTTCTTTCATCCAGAATTTAAGTCAGCCTTCAACACTTGGAAATTTGTTGTCCTAGGTTTTTTGTTTTTTTCTTCTATTCTTTCTTGAGCTCCATCTGTCACAGGTTTTAAAACTGAAAGGGACCTTTGGGATAATGAGTTAGACCACCTATGTTCCATGAAATTTTCTGGAATTAATTTCTGAAGTTCTCCACAGCTCTTGTAGAGTTAGTGTCTTTTGGGGGTTGGTTGGTTGGTTGGTTTTGTTGTTGTTTTTATTGGAGTTTTTTTTTACTTTTCAGTTTGCTTAAAATGGTTAATTAGAAGATATGTCACAGCCCTTGGTTAAGAGCTTGTAGTGGTTGAATACCCTGTCTGTTCAGAAATAAGTTACACACAGCAAAGCAGCAGCTGGACAAGTTTAGAGTTCAAATAACCTGTAACTTCATCATTCTCTCTTTTGACACCTATTTAGGGGCTGGGTAAGGAGCCTGACTAATTGTTGTGACTACTGGGAGTTAGTGTTTCAACCTCATCTTGTGCAGCTCCTGGGGAACACCCTCTGAAAGAGCCTTGAGGACAGCATAAACCCTTTCAACACAGTTGGGTTTATGTTGCATTTGTTATGTCCCTGGTCTGTTTTGAGTGTGTTCTTGCTTTAGCTTGATTCTTACATGAGATGTCTGTAATCCTGTGACCTTCATGTTTTCCTCTTTCTGGCACTTGCCTTCTGTTGGTCCATGAGGAACAAGTTTAATTTGGAGGTTTCTTGCACTTGTGGGACTTGCTTGTCCTGCGTTTCAGCAGATTTCTCAGGGTAGTGCCAGTTTCCTCCTCAAAGGTTTCTGCAAGGTGTCAGATATTGTCTAGGTTCTGTTCAGTCGTCCTCTAGTGTTACCTTAATTTAAAAAAATTACCTAATTGCTGCTTGATCACTGTTTCCTCATGGGATTTGGTATGTCTGGTCTCTGTGACTCCTTCCTCTTTTGAGTAGCATAGGCACCTCTGTCTTGTGCAAACTAATTCTTACTTTGGACACGTTCAAAGGTTTGACCTCTCCTCTTACTTAGTTCAGTAAATATCCTGCATTTTTAAATGTTTGTGGGAATTGCCTGATCCTGGTGGGGATCACATTTCCCTCTGATCTGTTTAATAGGGATTATTGGAGAAGGCAAGTCCCATCTTGATCACAACCTATATATAAATAGCTGATAGAGTCTTGAAATAATTTCCAGAACTCTTTTTCCACCAGATTTGGTTGGTAAGTGGATGAAACAGTTGAATAGATCTGGGTGACTTGTTGATCTCAGTGAAATGATAAAAGAATTTAATTTTCTTTTTCATTTAAATGTGAATGAGTGGTGGGTACAGATGTCACTCAATAATCTCTTTGTTATTTTAATGAACCTGCATTAAACTATGCAGGAAATTGCAAGGCACATGTAATTTAACTACAGTATGTGAATTTACAGCAGTAGAAATTCATATTTTATCTAATAATAGAATTAGGTAATAGTGGAGGTATGTAGGTAGAAGTACATCTTGGAGACTTACAGTGTAATTTTTTTTCCTCCACTTCTTGGAAGCACCTCCTTTAGATGCAGGTTTTCCGCCCTCTTCCTGTCTCCCCTACAACACATTTTACAATCTTCTTACATGATGTGTATTTATTCTCTCATGTTCTAGCATTCAGCCAGCTGTGCCTACACTCAGCATTGGCTATCAGATCTTCTGGCCCTGCTTCAGAGAGCTTCATTTTTTTCTCTCTGCTAGTATAATTTTTTAAAAAAATGAACAAAGAAGTAAGAAAAAAATCCTTCTTCTTTGTATCTCTTCTGCTTTCATGAGAAAGACAGTGTGCTTCTGGCTTGCTGTGGCAGGTTGATTATGAGAGAATTTATTTTGGAGATGGGGATGTACCTGAGAGGGTGTGTCATTTTCCTTTGATAGCTGATTCCAAATGAAAAGTTGAGCCAGGCATAAGATATTAACGTGTCTAGTGGGTAAATGCTGATTCAGAA
The DNA here is from genome assembly GCF_017639235.1 of Corvus kubaryi. Taxonomy (NCBI): domain Eukaryota; kingdom Metazoa; phylum Chordata; class Aves; order Passeriformes; family Corvidae; genus Corvus; species Corvus kubaryi. Next base: position 14,463,153 of record NW_024581135.1, read on the forward strand.
AGTACTGTAGTAAAAATGGACATCCCTGAGAGCATGTGGATGGTTATTAAGCAACTGTGTGGTTTGTCCTACTCCCTAGAAGTTTGAAGCATTGTCCTTTAGTGTTTTCAGGCAGTGACGGTGGAAGGTACCTGCGAAGGTGAAGCACTCTTCCATTTAGGGTACTTGAACAGGGAGGTCTGGGATCTTCTTTCAGGACTGGGGTGACTTGTTAAGTTCTGCTCTGTTGAAAGCTGTTACGATTATGATGCCCTGCTTGGCTTTCCCAGGCTGCCAAGAGAGTGATCCTGCTTTCGGGAACGCCGGCCATGTCCCGGCCTGCAGAGCTCTACACGCAGATCGCCGCTGTCCAGCCAACGTTCTTCCCACAGTTCCACTCCTTCGCGCTGCGCTACTGTGATGCCAGGAAGGTACTTCAGTGGGAAAGTGGCAGACTGGGACTCTGCAAAGTGGGGAGGCTTTTTCTTTCCTTCCTTCTTCTTTCTGCCTGATATTACATCTGTTTTTGAGAAAGTCTCTGTGCAGGGTAACATTTTGAAAGCTCTTAAGTTGAGGAGATTGAGGTGCTGCAGTGGTGGACCTGAGACGTGAAAGCAGTAGTGGAGCGTATTTTTATCAGATCTTGCCCCCCTGAGTTTTTTAAACAGGCAGAGAGTAACTGTGGAGCCTTTAAGCAGCTGCAGGTTTGGGCTAGTTGATTTAAAAAAAATCCCAAAAAAACCCAACCAACGAACCAAAAAAAAACCCCAAACAAAAAACAACAAACCAAAAAAACCACTTTCTAGTCTTAGTCACTGTTTGATAAAGGCCTTTTTTGCTTGGGATTTTGGATTTTATACCTCCAGGTAAGTAAAAAAATCAAGACTTACAGACTATATCTTTGTATTCCACCCTCTTCTAATTTAGGAAATGGATGCAATCCTCTGCATATTTTGAAAATAACCCCTCTGCCAGCTGCTCAGCAGTTGTTTCCACAGTTACTGAGTCCAACCATTGCAAGAAGCCAGCTTTGCAGGAAGCCAGCATTTGCAGCCATGATAGCAAATGTCTGCCTTGCTGCCAAGGTATGGGCAAGTCACCTGCACTTGGATTTGCCATCCTTAGAGCTGCTGTGTGTGTTGGAACACACACTGCTGAGAGAAGAGCTTTTGCTGCTGCTTCTTGTACACGGAGGCTCTAGGATCTTCTGTGCTGGTTGCATAGACAAAAAAGAAGGACTCAAATCTCCCTACAGCTCTAATTCAGAGTGCTTAGCAAAGTGGTTGGAAACACCAAATGACCACTTCAGTGTTCAAAAATATTCACTGAAGAATTGACCATCATCAGTGTATGCCATAAAAATAGTTACAGCTATTTGTAGGGCTTTTGTGTTTGTTTTCTTTTCTGTTTGGGGTAGCTAACATATACCAAGTTTCCACCAAGAAGATTCTTACTTCAGTCTCATAAAATTCTTGAATCCCCTTTTTCCTAGATCTGAATGCCCACTTTTGCTTTCATAGCCAGTGTAGTGCTTTTCTATGTAAGTCCAAATGTGCAAGTCAGAGGAGCACTTAATTGGCTTTGGCAGTCATGTGCTCATGCCATTGATTAGAGTAAGGCCATTAGGCTGCAGAATCACAGAGCATCAGTCCTGGGTCTCCATCCATAATAGGAATCGGACAGAGGGAGAGACCACATCTTCTGCTAAGCTTCATTATCTTTAAAATGGAAAGATTCCTTTCTGAGCATTCCTTTCAAAATGCTTCCTAGAGGGAAATAAAGAGATACGGTTTAATCTTCTTGGTTTTCTGCAGTAAAAAGGAAAGTTGCAGCATGTGAGTCTAAGTAGGTTTGGTGTTTGATAAGCCCTGTTAAGGATAAAGTTCTGCACAAGTAGCTGTCATTTCAATTACGAGGCACATGAACCTTGGATAAAAGAAATAAAATAGTTTTACAGGATCCAGGTTGTAATAGCGTGTTCAGTGTAAATGACTTTTCAACCTGCAGTGAAACTCAGCATGGAGGTCACAATGTGTATCAGCTTCCCTTCAAAACCTCAGCAGGGTTTCTAGTACAGTTCTGTTTCTGCGTTTGACCTGCCTCTCCTAGACAGTTGAACATTGTTGGTCTTCTCCATGCTCACCTGGGACATTTTGTTACAGTTCATGTCAGTAAATTATAATGTGAACCTAGGAAGAATTTGGTTATTTGGAGAAGTGGGGCTGCTATAAATAGAGATGTAGATAGTGTTAGAGAAAAAAACGGGTCTGCTGAATACTGGGTTGCCACTCGGCAATGAATAAATTTAAAAGGTGTTTGGATGATTGTAGTTGGTTTCCTCATGACTGTAGAGTGTCCCTCACATTCGTTGCTGCAGCTCTCACCTGAGACTGTGTTAGGAGTTGTATCCTTTCTGAAGAACTGTTGTGGTACTTCTGCTGTCAATACTCAAGTAAGTTCTTCTCTCTGTCCTGAAATTGGGAGCATTATGAGTGGGGGTAGAATTGCACAGAACCAGAGAGGCTTTGCAAGGCTTTTGAAGATCTGTAAGGAGGAAAGGTGTTATGTAAAAATGTTTTGGTATTAATAATAAATCCGATTGCATTAGAGGATTAAAGAAAAATTGGCAAACCTGATCCATTCAGTTTAAAACTAAAGTCTGACTAGTTTCTGTTTCAAGATTTTACGACAGAAAACTGCAAATATCTGGCAGATCTGATTAGAAAAGTTACCAAAGTTTATAATTTTTTATTAATTCAACCTTCCAGCATCTGTACTTCTAAAAATGCAGCAAGTGAAATGTCACCTGTTATTTACAAGCTATCCCAAGACTGTTTCCCAAAATACATGCTGTGAATTCATTTTTCAAACTGGCTGATGTTGGCAAATATTAAGTAATTTCTATCTGAGCACATGCTCTGAATTTGTAAGAGTTTGGCAGCTTCTGCTAACACTGTAATAAGTTTACTGACTCATGTAAGATGCTGTAACACTTTGGTAAGAAAATCACAGTTGGAAGCATGTGTTCTGGAATGTTATGGATCAAAGCCAGATGTGTATTTTGGCAAAATAAATGTCCCTCTTTTTTTCTCTCTTTTCTTCTCCGCATTAGGGTATACTAAGCTAAATTTTCATAATTCCAAAAGTAATTATCTCTATAACTAGCTAGGTGCAGCAGAGAGCTAGGATGTGTCCTTGTTTGCAAATTGTTCCAGCACCATAAGAAATACATAACCTAAACATACTGTGGGGAGTCTGCCTGTATGTACTTTTTAATATGACAGTAGATGGTATCTTGGCTCTGTGTGTGCCTTTTTCTTTCCCTTATGAGGATGCTGCTCTTCTGAAGTCAGTTTGGCTACGTGGACACAAAGCATATGTATGATTTGCTTGTTATGGAAGTGGAAGGTGGGAAAACATGGGCTTGTAAGTGGAATGAGATAGCCCAAGGAGCTGCCTTGCTGAGCAGCCTCATCATGTTGATCCCTCCTACTCAGCTACCGGTGCACTGAGCAGTGTGGGCAGTGGGCTTTGGAGGCTGGGCACAGCACCAGGGCAGTCCTTCTTGGTTCTGTACATCTGCTCTGCTGGGCCCACAGAACCTGAGAAATGCAGAAAGGGAGCATAAAGACTGTGGCTCAGCAATGTCAGCTTTCATGCAGAGTGCCTAAAGCTAATAAACCCAGCTAGACTTGAGCTAGCTTTTCATGGACCTGAGGGATGCATCTGTGTTGCACTCTTGGTTTCAGGGAAGCAGAGCAGTGTTGGTTTTTTGTTGGTTTTTTTGAGGGGTTGGCTAAGATCCAGGTGGGCTTATTAGCTCCAGCCCTATACCACTGGGCTGTCGTTAGAGCCAAAGTTTTAATTCTACAGGATTCAAATTGGCTTTGTGTTTAGGGTTTGAATTGTTTCCTGCTTTAATGAACCAACTGTAGCTAATCAGATGGTGCCATAATTATGTAGGAATATATTAAGTCAAATGAGTTTAATGATGGCCATAAGTACCAGAATCTGAGTCAGTTAATGGTTCACATCAGTACAATATGGCAATAGAATTGCAGATTGTTTTATCTCAACCTGAAGTAGGAACATTCACTTTCAGATATCAGAGAGGTCTTACTTGCTTGTAAGCTCTTTGATTCCTCCTCTTCCTGTCCCACAGCATGTTCTCACCCCTGTTCCATCAAAGCACCACCCCTTAATACAGTCAGTAGCATGACTAACCTTATGGCTAGTGTGATTTATTTTTTGTCTTGTGCATTCTAGGAGAGGATGGAGGATGCAGTGAATACTTCGGAGCTTCTTTCTCTTTTACTTCCATTTATGTGTTGTAGCAGTTTTCTCTTGAGGAAGACAAAAGCAATATAGATCTTTAAGGTTAAATCTATTTTATTAATTAATGTAGCACACTAAGTGCGGAGCAGCCGATCAAAGGTGTTGGTGCTGAGGCTCCTCACATCTCCATTATGTGCATTTCAGGAGGGAATATGTAGTGGTTTACTTTGGATTGTTATTCCAAGACCAGAAGTTGTATTTTTGGACACTGCCAGTATTACTTAGAATTAGAGCTATGAGGAAGATTTCACCTCCCTCCCCACCTTGGTTTTCAGTATTCCTGTAGCTTTATTCCCTATACTTATTTGTGAAATTCAAGCAGAAGGGTTTCTTTTTTTCCCTTGCTTCAGCATTAAAACTGTATTGGTCTCTTCTCCATAAGAGAGTTGTTTGAAAGATGCTTCTTTTGGGGAATGTACCAATTTGGATGCCACTGTTGTTCTTTCTCAGAGAACAAATGATAGGCTGTGGGGTTACTGGTAGCAGAAGTGATGAGCTGAGATTAACTGAACAGATGTATATTGCCTGCACACAGGATCTTGGAGGATAGGCCAGGTTCAGAGGGGAGTGCTTCAAGGAGGAGTAAATGAATGGCTTGTTCAGAGGAGCTTTGAAGTGATGATGCTTTGAAGAGACAATATTTGGAGTGATGTTTTTTGGGCCACAGTTTATTTATGGTTTGCTTGAGTCTGAGCCAAACACGGTAATGGCAGAAATAGAGTATGTCAGGAAGCAGAGCAGGAGTCAGGTCACAGTGGAGAACAGGCAGTTCTGACCTAGCATGTCAGACAAGTGTAACAACTCTGTGAAGGCATCTGGGTTAAGGATGTTTGTCCTCGTGCTGTTAGAGAATATTTTTGTGTGTCTCTCTGCTTAAAGCTGAGGTATATGTGCATGCACAGAACTGCAGTGAGTCCTTTTGGCCTGCTCAATGCTGCAGGTGGAGAGCAGCAACACCTTGCTGTGTGAGAGTGAATACCAGGGCACAGGGCTGCAGCAGGAATCCTTGCCACCTTTCTGCATAGTCTTCTTCCCTGCACCTCCCTGAGCTCTTGCAGATAGGAAAAAGGGAAACTTGTAAGTAATCTTTTCATGTTGGGTGGATTAGTTTGTATGTTTCTACCTTATTGCCATTTTTGTCAGATCTCCTGTGAACTGTCAAGTTCTTGCCTTGTCCAGTTTCCCTGGAAATTTATTCTGCTTTTGGATTACCTGCAGAGCAGTTCTCTTATAGGTTTGACACTGATAACTGCTTTGATCTTTCCCAGATGCCATGGGGTTGGGACTACTCTGGATCATCCAACTTAACTGAACTGAAGATTTTGCTGGAGGAGTCCATCATGATCCGACGTTTGAAATCAGATGTGCTTTCCCAGCTTCCAGCAAAGCAACGCAAAATGGTTGTGGTAGCTCCTGAAGGCATTAGTGCAAAGACCAAAGCTGTCTTGGCAGCTGAAGCAAAGAAGATGGCCAAAGGATATGAAAGTGTAAGTCAGAAACTATTTTCATGATGAGCCATTGCTACTTCAGGTACTTTTATTTAAAAACATCAGTGAACAAACAGTACCCTGAGTTCCAAGAAGGTCAGAGCCATACCTTATGTGAAGGCACAATTTTAAATGAGTGTACAGCACAATCAAAACTAGCTCAGCTTGATTTGATCTAAGTGGTCTACATTGTCCCTTTGTGTGAAATACCATTTTCCCCTCTTTTTTTCTCTCTTGTTAGTAACTTCTAATTGTCTTTCATATCTCTTGCCTCTCTACTTACTCTCCTGTCTAGCCACTCATTCAGCCTACGAAAACAGCCTTGATTGGAGCTGTGTAGTGAACAGAGCAGTAGCCAAAAATGTGAAGGGTTTATTTTTGCTTTCCTTGTTTGTTTTCCTTGTATGGGTGGAAAATGCATGTTCTAGGCTCCTAGGTTGCTAATACAGTTCTTACAGAACATAGGGGTTTTTCCTTGCCATTTTAGTTGGGACACGCTTTCTCAACTAAAACTGCATTTGTGATACACTTGTCATCCAACTTGTAGGAGTTGAGTGGGAGGTAGGCAGGGAGGTGTCAGGACTGTGTGAGTATCTGCCATACCCAATGGCGAGTAGGAGACTTTCCCCACCAGGCCTCTATTGCTGTGCTTTTTTAGACTGACTTTTTTCCTAGCAAAGTGTTTATTGGCAGCAGCAGACATCCCAGATCTGTAAGCAAGAAGGAGAAAAGGCATTTTTGAGACTCAAATTTGTTTATCTTTTCCTTCTACAGAAACAACAGGAGAAGGAAGCTCTTCTTGTCTTCTTCAGCAGAACAGCAGAAGCTAAAATCCGCTCAGTCGTGTAAGTGCTGTGTCATTGCCTCATTCTTGCCTGGTAAAATGTGGTTTTTTCTGCTGAGAACAGGGAGACAGTGCCCTAGAGATAACAGTGCAGGCACATGAAGCATAGCCTCAAGTCAGCCTAGAAAAACTTGATTGTAATTACAATGCACTAAACATTTTCTTCTCTTGGAGTTCTTTCGCTGAATAAGTCTTCTGATTTCATTCCAGATACAGATCTAAACTGTCATTTGAACCATTTAAAATGACTTTGTGTTTTGGACTTGGATCAAATTCCCTGGTCTGGACCCTATTTCAGTTTAAGGAGCAGGGGAATAATGAAACTAAAAGCATCAACAGAATTTGAGAAAACAAATGCTGCAGTTCTGCTGCAGCAGGAGTCCTGAACCAAAAAGCTTATGAGATGGGCTAAGCTTTAATTGTAGTGTGCTTTAGGAATCTCAAAGCTCCTACTGAAGTTCTTGCCTCTTCCACAGGGCTCATATGGGACCTCAGTAGCAAAAGTTTTGTACCACAGGTGTGCTTTTAACTCTCTCTTCCCTAGAAATAATTTCTTTCTGTGCCCTTTCATCCTTAGCCTTTTTGCTGGGACTGCAAAAGAATTGCTTTAGGTCATAGCATAACTTTCTCATAAGTAGTATGCTAATAATATAAAAATGGTTTACTTTCCACAGCTCTCCAAATGTAAGGACCAACTGATGTGCACTGTGTGATTTCAGTCGCAGACCTTGCCACAAAATTTGCCTGTTTGGCACAGAACTGCACTTCATAGTCCCAGTATTCACTTCTGTAGGAGAGTTTCTTCCTTTTATGTTAGTGAACAGTTAGAAGAGTTTCTTCTTTTTATTTCAGTTGCAAGTATGAACTGAATATAAAACCATGAAGTGCTGTTTACTTGACTCTCTGGTAGGAAGCAGTCCATTTTCTTCTGGGGTTTAGTAGCATTTAAAATATCAGTTAGTACCAACTGCTAAGGTACAGTACTGTCTGTACTAATGGTACTGTCCTGTGATCACTTTCCATGTCTTAACCCTTGATGACACATCTTCCATTGCTTCCATTGAAACTACATGCCATTTCTTAAATAGAATGGGGGAATGAGATATAAAATAATTGTGATGTGTTGGTTGGCATCTGCTCACTACTCTGAATGTTCACTTTGATATTTGTTTTAAAATCCAGCAGTCCCACTTCTCTCCCAGATTTCTTTGTTAAATGATACTGTCATGTAATGGGGATCTGAACATTATGAACCCTGCAGAGTTGTCTGCCATCTTAATACAGTGCTGGAAATCCTTCTTGGTCTTTTTCAGTGACAGTTGCTGCTGACCTAAGATGTGTTGTATTTAGCAAAGGTCTTGGTATTTCTGATCTTCACAACAACTTTGCTGTTCCAAAGAAAAGATGACATTTGTATCATCTGTATGGGCTTATAGGTGTTCCTCAGGCTCTAGCTGACCTGATTGTAACACAAGCTACTACATAGAAATGGGTTCTGTAGCTGTGCTCCTAGTCCATGGGAAAAGCTAGATGTTTTCATTTAAGTGCATTTAAAAGGAGTCTTGTTGCCTTTCATTGGCCATTAGCGTATATGCATGTGGATAACTCCTAGAAATAGGATGAGGAATTTAGATTCTTAAGCTGGAGTAAATTGTCAGTGGGAGCCATTGCAAGAAAAGGTGGTTTTTTTCTGATCAATGTGTTTAGAGATCTTTTCTTCTGTTATAAAAACAATTCCAAGTAAACCCAGGAAGTTTTAACTGCATACAGATTATTTTAGTGTATTTAGAAATACAGATGAGTGAGTGAGATTGTAATTAAGTATAGATGGGCTTCAGTTGATTGGCCTGGGATGTCATGTTCCAAGTATGATACAATAAACTGATTCTCTTTGGTACCCAAGTATAATGTAGGCAGCTATCTCCTGTGGTGAAGAAAAAATTAGGGAATTTGCCTTTCCATATTTTAATCTATAGAAGACTTGACTTGCTACTTGCACTTTACTGCAGCTTTTTGTGCTAGCCTGTTTCCTGGTGTCTGTGTATAGATGGGCACTATCTTCAAAATTTGTTGTGAGCAAAGTCTGTATTCTCTCAGCACATAATCTTATAGTGTTTTGGTGTTTTTCCTTTTTCATGTAGAGAATACATCCTGGAGTTATTGGAAAGTGGGAATAATAAATTTCTGGTGTTTGCTCATCACAAGATAATGCTGGATGCAGTAGTTGTAGAGCTGAAGAAGAAAGTAAGTGACTGACTGATTTGTCTTAACTTTATCACTGTTCTAGCTTCAGAGCTGTTGAAGAGCCCCCTGGATTTATGGCTGGTCAGATAGTTTATTATGTCTGTCACAGTTAGTGACAGAGGTAATTTCTACTTGCTGTGCTTCTGAGTGTGCCCTTCACCAAGGGAGCTGAGCTGTCAGGGTGAATGCCTCACAGGATGCACTTTGTATTAGCTGAATGGCTTTTATTGTATTTAATGTTCTTTAATTCCACTGTCTGCCCTGCAGCTTGTGAATTCTTAGAGGAGTGTTACTCTGTGTGGCCATTGTTCTCCAGGCTTTCCTCAGAGGGAGAATGTGACTACCTAAGCCCACCATCCCTGCCTGCCTTTACCTCTGTGGTACTCTTACATTTTTGAACTAAGATACTGCAGGGAGACTTGATAGAGCTGCCAATCATTACTCTTGACTTCAAAATTGTTTGTCTAACTTTTCATGTGAGATTTCCATGGGTGCTCCTAAAGCATTCTGGGTCATGCTGGGGCAGCATGAAGAATGGTTTAAGATAACATTCCAGACTATAACCCACAGTGACACTGGTGACTTTGCTCAGGGGCAGCATTGGGTATGGAATCCACTAAAACATGGAAGGAGTATACAAGAAAGGGGACACCAGGTCTCTAAACAGCGTCTTCTGCCTTTTCACAGCACGTTGAGCACATTCGCATTGATGGCTCCACATCTTCAGCTGAGCGGCAGTCTCTGTGCCAGAAGTTCCAGTTCTCAGAGAAGCAGGCTGTGGCTGTCCTTTCCCTCACTGCTGCAAACATGGGCCTGACATTGTCTGCTGCAGATCTGGTGGTGTTTGCAGAACTCTTCTGGAACCCAGGGGTAAGTGTCCTGGAGGGAACAGGGGTTGGATGTTCCCCAGAGAGCAGAAATGTTGGTAATTAGGAAATGTGGCAGGTGACTTTCTCTAGGGTTTTTCTCTTTCTTTCTGTCATGTCTGCTGGCTCTGCAACCACAGGTGCCTGGGCTTGAACCTGTGAGGCTGGTTTACACAGCTTGCTGGCAGGGGAAGGTGGCACAAAAGGGAAACACGCTTCTGTCTTAATTTGACAGAGCTCTTAAGTGTTTGCCCAGCCAAGACCTGAAAGGGTCCGTCATCAGTGCTGACCTCTACTTTGGAAAATTGCTCAGTGCGTTTTGGGAACCTCGTGTACCAGATTGCTTCTTGGCTTAGTCTGTTTGAGAATACAGGTCTGGACAGGATCCAGATAAGAAAGAGTTGCTAAGCAGAAGAAATGAGATCTTCCTGTTCTCTGGTGCTTACACTATTTCTTAGATGTTGCAGTTCTCCCTTTTTATTTGTCATGTTTTTGCGTTAAGATTTTGATCCAAGCAGAAGATCGGGCACATCGAATTGGACAGACCAGCTCCGTTAATGTTCACTACCTGGTGGCTAAAGGCACAGCAGATGACTACTTATGGTAAGAAGGGAGGCAGACACTTTGGTTCTCCTGCCACCTGTTTCCACTGTTTGTCACATATGTGGTGTGAGGGGTTAATGCTAGTGCTGATTTCCACAGCCTGTGAGGAGGGGAGGATCAATATATGCCAGTCAGGGCTGCTTCGAGCTGGTGATGTGGCCTGGCTGCAGTGGACATGACTAAGTGGCTGACAAGCAGGAGGAATAAAAGTAGTCACCTGACAAAGAAAGGGCTCTTAAGAGAAATTTCTGGGAGAGCTAAGGCATCTAAAACCTTCCCAGTCTCCTTGTAAGGAGGAGGAATTGTCTTAGATAACAGCCCAGAACATTCCTGTGCTAGGGTACTGTAAAGTGCTGAGACTTCTAAACAAAGTCAGCAGACGCTGGAGATGGTTCAGTGTATTGCAGATCAGGTCTGAGGAGCAAGCTGGCTGCTGAGTGCTTGGATAGGCAGCTGTGGAGGAGGACTGCACTGTTGCCTTCCTCTTGCTCTTCAGTGAGCCCTTCAGATGGATTAAAAAGGTGCTATTGACCCACCTCTGGATAGTTGTGGTATGAGCCTTTTTGGCTGCAGTGGGAGTTACCAGTGAACATTAGTCCTTAGGGCTGGGGAATCTGACATCTGGGGGCAGGGAGGATCTGAGGAATCTTTAGTGCTGCAAGGGAACTGACCTGCAAATGATGGAAAGAAATTATCCACCAGCTGGTTCATTTAAAGTCCAAAATTACATCTTTATTACCTTGTTTAAAGGAATGAATGAACTAAGTGAACTTGTGCAGTTCCCAGAATATAATGATGGCAAGTTAATTATAACCCATACAATGCAAAGATCTGGAAACTGATGCATCACCCAAATTTCATGGAAAGTTAATGACAGTAATTCTGCCTTTATTTGTGAAATGCTGTCTGTGCAGTCATTAGTGCTTAATGGGGAAGAAATACAGCTCTCAAAAGGACAGTGGCATCTTTTTCAAGACAGGACAAAGAACAAGAGGACGAGGCTATTTGGTAAATGCATTAATTGTGCCGTGGCCTTGGATCTTTCAGTGCCCAGTTCGCAGGTGTGGCTGGGACCTCTTGGCCTTTTGGGCCAGTGATGGATTCTTTCTCCTGCTGTACATTGGGAGTTATCCTTGAAATGCTGATACATTTGTTGTTGGGGCTTACCATTGCTTGCACTGGAGACTGAGCACACAGGCTACTCGGAACCCCTTTTAGCTGCATCTTCTTGTTCTGACTTCATACCACTAGTGTTGCCTCAGTCAACTAGTTTCTCTATTGGATGTGTGTGTTCTCCAAATGTTTATAGCCCCAAATCCTCTGATTGTTACCAATTTAATTGACTGATATCCCAAGACAGCATGCAAGTGATGATAAACAAGAGCAGGACAGGTTAAGGAACAAACAAACTTTGGTAGAACAGCTGTCTTTATACCCAGCTATATCCTTTTTTAATCTACACATAGTAAATGAAGCAGTGTCCTTGATGATACATTTCTCCTTTCAGTAATATCTGTTTATCACTCCTAGGCCAATGATTCAGGAGAAAATCAAAGTGCTGGGCGAAGCTGGTCTTTCAGAAACCAATTTCTCCGAAACAGCTGAGTCAACTAATTACTATGCTAAGGTAATTGACCTGAAAGAATATTGGTGGTCCCTGGGAGAGGCTGAATGGGCTTTTGCTTGTGTACATCTAGATTGGCACAGGTGACCTTACACCTGTTCTGCCTTTAATGCCGCAGACCAGATTGTTCAACTCCTCCCAGGATCCACACCTTGACTTGGACTCTCCACAGAGGTTCCAAGCCTGTTACTTGCAAGGAGGCCTCTTAGCCTCCATGTCATATGTCTTTGAGTATGTATGTATGAGATACATATGTGTGTGTATCCTATATGGTATGATCTATACACACTGTGTAAGGGGAGTGTCCTCTGATTTTGCTTACCGTGTTTTACACGACAGTGTGGATGCAGATCCTGTTCTGTTCTGTTTCCTCAGCCAGATCCAAAGCAGAAGACGATCTATGACCTTTTCCAGAAGACCTTCTCTGAGAGCAGAGATGACACTGATGATGTTTTGTTTTTGGAGGCAGCTGATGCTGGCTGTGAGTTTGACTCTGGAAGTGCTTTGCAAGACAGAGAAGCAGAGACATGTTCAGTGAGTCCCAAAAAAAAGCGGCGTATTGAGGAGTTTTTCAAAGAGTAAATGGTGACAGCAAAAGAGATGGCAGCTACGAGATTTTTTTTTTAATTAAAAAAGAAAAACCAAAAGCAATCACGTATTATTTTTTGAGTTTTTGAAAATAAAAGACTTGAAGTTTTCTGTATCTCTGGCATGTTTAATCTCAAAGGATGAGAAGGCAGTCTGACAGTGTGACAGATGTGCAGTGCACACCTGGCAGCCTGCAGGGTTTGCAGTCAGTCCTGGTTTTGCCAGTGACTGAATGGACATGGGAAAGTGTCATTCTGCTGTGTTTCAGCATGTCAGCTTCCACAGTTGTTCTGTTTAAAAAGCAGATAATGGTCCCCAAAGCAGAACTGGTAAGAAAACCAACTCCTCAGCAGCTGCAGAGTGCTTTTAACAATCAGTTTTCCATCTCCAAAAGTCTGTATTTCTAGGAGTTTGTTCCCTGGCAAATTTGGCCATTACTTGGATCACTCACAGACTGGCTCTTGGGTATTCAGTTTGGCCATGAGGAAAAAAGATCCAGACAGATCTTGATGTTTTGTGGAAGTGGGGAAGAGGAGGGAAAAGAGCAAGTTACCACCTTGAAGCTAGGTAATGTAGCTGCGTACCAGTAAGTGTGTATTGACTGTTTTAGGCAGATACCTGCCTCAGCACACTCATCTCTGGCCTCGTGCTGAATATTAGGACCTGCTCCATGGCATGTGCTGCTTCTGTCAGTGGAGGGTGAAGCTTGTGCTGACTGCCAGGGATTAACCCTGACGTCTCAGGGAGGGGAGGTGTGTGTGTGTTTTCTTCAAGACTAGACTGATTTCTACAGATGAATGAGGAGGGGGACACAGGCAGCCTTTTGCTCGTTTTGTAAGAAAGTGATTCTGGACTGAACTGTTTAAATAAAAAGTTGTTCTAAGTTGTGATTCCCCAGCTTTTGGTACTTCTTCTATTTTATCATCTCGCAGTTAGCTGTGTTTTACAGCTGTAATCTGTAGAAAAGGTGGCAAACTGAAGGCTTACATTGAGCTCCTGGAGGCCAGCAGCTAATGTGCTGTGGAGGTGACGTGCTTGGCTCTGTGCAAATACCAGACACTGACAAAAAATACCTCTCTTGCGAGGCAGAGGAGAAAAATGTTTGTGCTGTAAGATTAACCTGATGATATTAGGTATTTTTTCCTGCATTGAAGGGTTTGATTGTTCCATTTTCAGCTGGTGTCGTCATGGAAATGCCCCACAGGCTGGATGTACAATTGTGCTGGGTGGAGAACTGCTTTCCATTCATGACTGCAGATGGTGCTTTGGGGTGTGAGCAGTAGCAAGGGGTGTTGTGACTGGGCAACTGCAGGAAATGGTTTATCTCTGGGTCTGAGGATGAGAGTTAATGAGCACTGCTCTTGCTTCAGCAGCTGGCCAGGTGATGACACGCTTTTTGACATTTTTAAATGTCTGTCATCTTGAACACAGAGTATTAAATCTGTAGGACGAGTGATCTTTCTACTTGCAAAGTGGGTTGTTCTGAGTAAGGGGTGAGAAATGTTGCTGTCTGCTGACTGAGAAAAAATGCAAAAGACATTATTTGTATACCCATATTGTTGTCTCCTATAGAAGTAGTTATCTTCTTTGTAAAGCTACAGCTATTTCAAAACTACTTTCCTAAGATACATTGAAAGTACCCTTGGAGAATTCTGCTTCTTACGAACTCGATTCATCTTTGATTCATCTCATTGTCCATATGTTGGTAAATCCCAGCCTTGGTAGAAGAATGCTAGGTGTACCTTCCCTTTGTTAGGACCCATAAAATCTCGGTTTGCTGCACAGATACAGAGGTTTTTCAAATACACTTGAAATTCACTTTATCCTTACTAGATGAAAAGGGGGAGAAGAACCTTGCAGGAAAGTGCTGTTAGTGATTATTACTTCAAGGGAGTGGAGAGACTACAGGCCTTATCCTGATGGCACCATTAGTCCATCATTAATATGGTGAGGAGGTGGCTGGGCAGCTGGCAGCAGGCTCAGACAGGATCTCCAAGGCTTGCTGACGAGAACCTGTACAAGGCAGTGTGCAGGTTGCCAGTGAGACCCACAGGCAGGCTCAGGAACATGCAGCACTCCTGGGGACTCTCGCACCTGCCCACTGAAGATGATAGAGCTGTATCTTTTTTGGCATTATCTAAAGCCAGTAGAGGAAAGGGAAGGACCCATCTTACTGGATCTTGGAGCATCTTACTGTGGCTGGATACCTGCTTGTACACCTGCATCAGTGCTCCCACCCATGTTCAAGAAAGGTGTGTTTTCAAGAAGGATGGCAAAACAGCAACAACAGGTTAAAATACCTGAACAATAAGCTGGAGCAGTTCCAACTAAGTGTTCTGCATGCCCCAGGCTGGCCAGCTTCATGTGCTGAAGAGTTCAAGGGGCTGGACTGTCAAGGCAGGGCTGTGCTGGCCTGTCTGTGTCCTTCATCTTCTCAGTCACTTGGAAATGCGTGTTTACCTTGGCAGTGCTGGGAACGGCTGTCACCCTGGGTGGCTGGGTTTGGTTGTTGCCAGAGCTGTCTGTGACACTGGTAGATGATGGATATGACCATGTGCTGTACTGTCACAGCAAACCTGAACTCTGTAGATACCAGGGAATAGCAGTAGGTTCTCTGGATGTGTTGGCTGACAATTTATATGTTTGTTTAACCATATCATCACTAAGCAGCCAAAGGAACTTACTTTTTCTTTTCAGTTTTCTAATATGTTGGTATCAAAGCTGTATCCTGTGAGTCATCATTATGACGAGGATCTGAAAAGGGCAAATATATTCCTAGGATATATCAAATGAGATTTTGATTCAACTGAGGGAGATATAAATACCATTGCCTAAAGCCTTGCTGAGCCCTCATCTCAAACACTGCTCTGGCACCAGCTCCCAGAAGAGCTTGCAGGGATGAAGCTTGGCATGACATCAGGGACAATAGGAATTAAAAATGTCAGTGTTCAGACCCTCAAAGCAAGAGCCAAGAGGGGAGGTGACATCCGTCCCTGAGCAGCCCCTGAAGTACAGACCCCAGCCAGGGAAAGTAACACAGTGGTAGGGTACACTTGATTCCTTGATTCCCTCTTAACTAAATAGACTGCAAGCGAAGAGGGCTGTCATGGGTTGAAGCAGCCAGGGTGGGTATGGAGGAAAATTACCTGCAACAAGGACCTGGGGACAGTTTCTCTAGGTGGACTGGGAAGCTCCAGCCCGCTCCTGGCAGGAGGGGGATGAACCGTAGCTGGCTCTGCACATCAAAAAGCTCTCAGGCTAACTGGATTACATTTCTTAATAGAGGTTAATGGGTTGCTAATCCCCTAACAAGCATTGCAGCTCGGTGGCACTGGTGTATTTTTCTCGCTGTGTTTTGATGCTGGGAATCACCCCTGCAGCGACACACGAGGGCTTTTGGGGCTGGTTGTGTCAGCACTGGGCAAACTCAAGGAAATTAGGAAGTTGCCTTGACCTGACCTGATGCCAAAATTATTGAGATCTCATGGTTTAGGGCTGGTATGTTTTACGGTAAGAATTCATCCTCATTGATTTTTATATTTATTCATTATTATTTACTTGTTCTGCAGTTCTGGTCATGTTTTCTGTCCCCGTTTTGACATCTACCTGCTGTTTACTATCTTTAAAAACGAGGTGAGTGAATGGAACTGCCCCTTCTCCTGTTCTGCTGTGACCTCCCTCGGTGGAACCCCAGGACTGTGAGCTGCGGCGGTGCTGGCGCTCATGCACCGCCCGGGTCTCACACTGCGTTCCGCAGGATGGCTCAGGCTGGAAGGGACCACGGTGCTCATCTGGTCCAACCCCCCTGCTCAAGCAGGGCCGTCCCAGAGCACACGGCACAGGACTGCAACCGGACGGTTCAGAAGAATCTCCAGTGAGGGAGCCTCCACAACCTCTGTGCCAACACTAAGGCCGCCCTTGCTCCCGTTCCGGCTGACCCGGGCCTCGGTGCGCCCCCGCCCCGCGGCCAGCCCCGAGCCCCCGGGGCCGCCTCCCGCCCGGCCTGCCCCGTCACTTCCGGCCGCGCCGGCCCGCCCGCGCCTGCGCACTGCGGCTCCCTCTTCGCGTCGGCGCCGGGGGAAGATGGTGAGTGGGGCCGGGCTCGTCCGCCGCCATCCGCCGCCATCCGCGCTGGGGCCGCCGCGCTGAGCCCGCGGGGCGCGCCCGGAGCAGCCCGGGGCCGGGGCTGGGGCCGGGGGTGCGCCGCGTCCCCCAGCAGGCCCCGGCTCCGCGCTTCGCTGCGACAGCGGCGCGCTTCGCCCGGGGGAGGCGGCCTGGGTGAGGGGAATGGCAGCCGGGGCGCGGGGGAGAGAGGGGCTGCGGCGCTCCATGCCACCGCCGGCTGGCCTCGGGAGGGACGGGGCTCTGCTCGGGCTTGGCGGCCGCACCGCTGCCCGAAGTGCCCCGGCAGGAGCTGGGAGGCTGCAGCAGCGCCAGTCCGGCGGCATTTCATCACTAATGCTCCAGGGGAGGGCAACGAGGAGGATTGGAGGACTGGAACAGCTCTCTGATGAGCACAGACTGAGGGAGTTGGGCCTGTTCAGCCTCTTAAGAGGCGATTAGGAGGGGATTTTATTATATAAATATATTATTATTAAATAACTAAAATAGTGTACGAATATCTAAAGGGGGCCGTCAAGAGGCTGGAGCCAGGCTCTTCTCGGTGGTGCCAAGCAGTAGGACAAACGAGCAGAAACTGATGCGCAGGAAGGTCCCCGTGAACACGAGGAAGAACTTCTTTACTGTGCAGTGACCGTGCACTGGAATAGGCTGCCCAGAGAGGGTGTGGAGTATCCCTCACTGGATATACTCAGGAACCATCTGGATGCAGTCCTGTGCCATGTGCTCTGGGACCATCTTACTTGAGCAGGGAGGTTGGACCAGGTGACCACTGAGGTCTCTTCCAACCTGACCCATTCCATGACTCTGAATACTCAGTTTTCTCAGCGGCAGGGGGAGGCTGCAGCCCGGCTTTAGGATGCTCAGCACTCAGGTGACAGGAGAGGAGGGGGGAGCAGCGAGGAGAAGCCTGTCCTTGTGGGGTTGAAGCTTACCCTGGTTTGCCTCCCAACAGGCCAAGCGCACCAAGAAGGTCGGGATCGTGGGTAAATATGGGACCCGTTACGGTGCGTCCCTTAGGAAAATGGTGAAGAAGATTGAAATCAGCCAGCATGCCAAGTATACCTGCTCTTTCTGTGGCAAGGTGAGAGATCTCCCTGCCCCCCAAAAGTCTTTAAAAATCACATTGTTATTGATGCTAGAAAGGTGATTTGATGCTTTCAGTAACTTGTACTAAAGAGAAACATGCTGAGTTCTGAGACAGGGACTAGTGTGTGGTGAGCTTTGGGCTACTGTCAGAGTCCTTGAAAAAGAGAGAGTAGACATTTCACATGCATTTTAGTGGTAGTTAAATGAAAACAAACATAAATTAAATGAAAACAAACATAGATTACATTTCGTTATACAAAAGAGTGACCAATGTTGCCATATGGTATGTTTTATGTAATTAATAAAATAGACCTGACAGAACTAAAGCATCACACTTGTTGTTTTGGTAATTAAGGCTTGACTTGAGCTTTTTTTTTTCCCCTTCAGTAACTTTTTACAGCATACCTGGAGGAGGAAGAGAGCTTGCTTTTCTCACTTTTAACTTTTCATGGCAGTTGCTTAGTTCTGTGTGCTGTATAACTCTGTATGGGGAGGAATTTCTGATAGGAAGTAATCTTACCTGCATGTGTACATAATTAAAATTCACTGTTAAATCTGGTGTTTGACAGTTTGAAAGGCCCATCAGCTTATGCTTTGCACAGATATTTTTTATTGATAGCTGTAGAGTAGGAATCTTTAAAGTGGCTGGAAACTTAAAAACATTTTCATCATGGGGTTTTCTTGCTTTGATTTGGTGTTGGTTTTTTGTTTGTTTTTAACTTACTGCCTTTCACTTATGAAGTGAGAAGGTTCATAATCTTGTCTGTAGAGCTGCCTAAATCAGGCATAGGTGTGGGCAAACCTCTTGTCACCTCTGCAAAGTGATGGGTACTTGCATGGGGGAGGGAGTTCAGTATGCACCGCTCACTCTTTTGATGCTGTTTGAAGTGGGTCTGGGTTAGAGCAATCTGGGATTGCCCAGGGAGTCCTGGGAACAGTGGTGTTCCCTGAGTCACCAAACCAGGCGAGAATATCAGTTGTTATGACCAAGTTAACTCCTTACTATTTTTCTCCTTCAAAATAAGGTGAATTTTTGATGATGCCTTTAGAAATGTCCGAGTGTATATCTGAATAGAAGGTGTTTCAGAAGGACTTTCCCTGTTCTGCAGAATTTGAGTAAAAGGTTTCCTTGACTCTTTCTTGCCTTAACGTGCCTTATAGGAGTGCTGTGTTGTGATGCTGAAGTCCTTGCTTGAAGTTTGTTGTTTGGCTTTTTCAGCTGATGGAGAGGGATTTTTTTTTTCCTTCTATTCCAGACCAAAATGAAGAGGAAGGCTGTGGGTATCTGGCACTGTGGGTCATGCATGAAGACAGTTGCTGGTGGTGCCTGGACTTACAAGTAAGGAAATGAAGAAGCTCCTGTCAGCATTTATTCTCATATAGCTGAGGCATAATACAGGTTTTGACTTTTTATTTATTTTTTAAAATTTTGACCTTCTAACCATTAAGTATATCTGTCTTGAGTTAGTGATGGGGGGAGTTGCTTGTTCTGTTAAAATTTGATTGCTGTGGATCAAAGGCAATTTGATTGCTATTGTTTGCAATAGGCAAAACCAGATTTACTCCAAGAAAAATTATTTTCATGTTTTCCTTTTGTTGTAGAAGCAAAAAAATTGAATCATAATAACCTTTATTGTGAGGGTGCTGTTGCTTACTCCCTTTCTTTGCTCTCTTTCCCCCACAATTCTGTAGAAGACACTCTTGCCCCACATGTAGCAGTTGTGAGGGATCTGAGCCCACACATTTGTGCACGTGGTGGGTGCATGACTGGGAAATTTGGGTTGGGATGTAGCCTGTGAAGTTGCATGTGCTTTGTGGATTGAGGCCTACGCTTTGTTGTCAGGAAAATAAGTGTGGAGTTAGACCCTGTTTGACAATGCAAGCAGATGATAACAATTTGAAATGATTAGCGCTTTCTCAGAAAAAAACCCCAACACTAGCACAGTTGTTGTGCCACATGCAAATGACTCTGCTTCTTCCTCCAGTACCACCTCTGCAGTGACAGTCAAATCTGCTATCAGAAGACTGAAGGAATTGAAAGACCAGTAGAAGCTACTTCCTGTTCTCCTTGTGAAACATCCTTTTTTCTCCACTGTCAAGATCTGTCCTTTTACCAATAAAAGGGTGATAATGGAGTGGAATCATGTTTGTCTTTTCTGCAAAAAGTCCTGTCTGTTGTGTTATGTGTGATGGGTGCCAGGTGCCCACCAAAGCTGCCCCATCACTGCCTTCCTCTTCTGGACAGGGAAGAGAAAAAACAATGAAAGGTTTGTGGGTTGAGATGAGGGTAGGGAGAGATCCCTCACCAGTTACTGTCGTGGGCAAAACAGACCTGACTTGGGGAAACCAGTTTAATTTATTACCAATTGTATCAGAGTAGGATAATGAGAAATAAAATCAAATGTTAATTCCAGTCACCCTTCCCTTCTTCCCAGGCTCAACTTTACTGATGATTTTCTCTCCCTCCCCAGCAGCTGCACAGGGGGATGAGGAATGGGGGCTGAGTCCATCACATGCTGACTCTGCTGCTCCATCTTCCTTGGGGAGGGCTCCTCTCACTTCCTCTGCTCCAGCATGGGTCCCCCATGGCATCACAAGTCCTGCCAGCAAACCTCTTCCAGCATGGGTTCCTCTCCACAGGGCAGAGGTCCTGCCAGGGGCCTGCTCCACTGTAGGCTTCCTACAGTGTCACAGCCTCCTTTGGACATAGCCCTGCTTCAGCCTGGAGTCCTTCACGGGCTGCTGGACTGGAATGGCAGGTTTATTTTAGAACTGTTTGGTTGCTGTGGAATGAAGGTATGTAGCTGTTTTGGTTAGGCATAGAAATAACAACGTAAAAGTATAAGAATACTTAATACATATATAAGAAAAGAATGAGAAAAAGGTATAGAAAAAAGGGGGAAAAGACGGGAAAAAAGGAAAAATACCACTACTCATGGATCCAGTGATAAGACTTGGTTGTGGGTGATTTCAGTGTCCTTTGGTCCAGGTGATGGTCACAGTCTTGATCTGTGGGAGGTGGGGGAGCCCCTGAAACACCAAGTTCAGTGGGTTAATACCATTAGGTGTGGTGGGAATGCCCACATACCTCCCCTGAAGGGAGTGGGGTTTCCACTGTGTGATGCAAGATTGTGGTTCATGCACTGTCCAGGCCCAGAAATGGGTCTGGGGGTGCTTTGGGGGTCTTTTATGGCTTATGACCTAAGACAGCTGCCTCATGTTAGCGTAGGTGAGCAAGGGATGAATGCTGTCAGGCTTACATGTGCATGTGAATGTCCCAATACCTTCCAGGGGAAAGGGGAAATGGAGGAGGCATTTCACATCTCAGCCAGTTGTGTAAGGGAGGACACTGGCATGGTAAGAAGCATTATCCCACCTTGCAGGATCTGCTTCTTATTGGCCTTCTCCCTCATCTGGCTCAAGAACAGTTTATTGCTTAACAAAAGTTGGTTTGAAGTCATGCACCTCACCAGCTGCTTTTGAAAAAGCCGATTGAGTCATTAACCCTTAAAATTTCAGTCTCAAAGGCAGACGCCTGGAGCATCTCCTGTTTCTGCTGCACTGACCTGGGTACCTGCAGACCTGTTCCTCTCACATACTCACTCCCCTCTCTGGCTGCAGTTGCTGTTGTGTGGGCTTTTTTGTCCTTAAATCTGTTAGCCCAGACACTCTATGATCATTGCCAATGGGCTCATCCATGGCGAGTGGTGGGTCCGTGCTGCAGTGGGCTGGCACTGGCTTGGGCTGGTGCTGGCTCTGTCAAACACAGGGGAAACTCGTGGCAGCTTCTCAGAGAGGCTGCCCCTGTAGCGCCCCACTACCAAAACCTTGCCATGCAGACCCAGTGCACTGTTCTGTATTTATAGGTGTTACTATAGAGACACTAGCAGTGCTATCCAGTAGTTTTGAGTGGCTCTTGTTACTGGCGAAGCCATTAAAAACACTTCCCAGTTAATTGCACACTTTGTTTGCTGAGGTGAATCTGAGGAAAGCTTAAATAACTTGAAGAAGCTTGGCTCATATTGGTATGTCCTTCTCATCTGTGCCTTGAGGAATAACGTAGAGCTGCATGAGTGGAGGAATGGGCAGATATAAGGGGGAGGGAAGAGAGAACGCATTAAACATCTCTGTGCCTCTTCCCATTTCCTCAAGGGACTGGGGCATGTGCTGCAAGATGGAGAGAAAAAGAGCATGTGGACTGGCTTGGTGGAGGCTGGAATGGTAAAAGCAGCTCGTGCTCTGCTGCTGGCTGGTGTTGCTAATTGTTCAGCACCACCCACAGATAATCGTGTATACAGCCTGTGGCATGTTCTGTTGTCCGCAGACTCGGGGTTAGTCCACCTGAATGCTTTGCTCCCTGTGGCTCACTCCCTCTTGGTCTGGTAGCAGGCTGTCCTGTCTGTGTCTTCGAGTTGCCTAATCCATACTGAGTTGCAACAATAAATTTTCATGTTGTGCCAATCCTTGGGACATTCTGTCTTGGAGAAAAAGCTGCTGTTTGAGTTTTTTTTCCTCCAGATAATCCATTTAGACTGTCAAGATACTGAAACATGTTTTATGGTCTGACTCATGAATTTCAATTTGGTTTTGTCTGGGGTTTTTTTTGGTGACTGCATCTCCCATCTCTAACAATACAGGTCAGCAAACACAAGTCTTGTGAATAACTTTGGTTATTACCACAATTTGTAAACAAATTTTCCTGCCGGAGGAAAAATAGTAAGGAAGTAGCAGAGGGGTTTCTTGTTCTTGCTCCAAATTAAGCTTTACATGGATTTGGGTAGTGATAAGCCACAGCAATAATAATTCATTAATGAGCCTGACATCTTCAAAAGATTAATTCAAAGCTGGACCTAAGTAGGAACTTCTTCCCAAGCTGCAAAAAGTCTGTGGCTCACAAGTTTGACTGCAGTGACGCTGAACTTGTTTTCCAAACTTCTTTTTTCCTTTTAATTCAGTGCTTCAAGCTTCCCTTAATAAAATCGACTCATGTACTCAGGTATCTGGTGTCATTCATACCAACCTGCATATCCTCATATCCCTACTGGCTTGGTGATGTAATTACTTCCCTGGGAAGCCAGTGCCCAACCACTCTGTGGGTGAAGAACCTTTGCCTAATATCCAGCTTAAACGTCCCCTGACGCAACCTCATTACGTTCCTTTGGGTCATGTTACTGGTCACCAGAGAGATCAGCCCCTGCCTCTCTGCTTCCTCTCATGAGGACAGTGTGGTTCTGCATATTGCTTTTTATTCTTGATGCAGTGTGCTTGGGTCACATTTCCATGTGCTGAGATAGGACTCTGCACACCTCTGTGCTTGCTTTATTGAGTCAGAGGTTGTAATTAAGTACAGGATTCTGATAAAGCCTTCTCAACTGCTCTAAGTAGCCATTCATTAACAGGTGCAGAGGATACGTTTTGCTGCATTGATATCCCAGGATGGTTGCACAGGCATGTTATCTGAGGTGACTTCTATGCCTACTGAGGAGGTTATTAATTACCCTTTGGATTTATATTTGCAGAGGGTGCAAACTGGGCAGGGTAGAAACACAAAGAGAAGATAAGGATGTGAGACGATCTTTTCCACCTGGATTGTGCGGTCCTACCTGCATCCCTGTGAGATGGGCTGTGCCCGCAGATCCCCATGGCTTCTTGTGCCGCGGTACCCTGGCGTGCTCCTCGGCAGAGGGGTTTGTGTTGGTGAATCTTCGAGGCTGCCAGTTCCGCCCGTTTCCCCGAAGTGAGGGCGGGGAGGAGGACGGATGCGCTGGCAATGCTGCGGGCGGCCAGCGGGCGCCACTGCCGCTCTGCTGCGCGGCGCGGCTGCTGCATCCTCCCGGCTCCCCTCCCAGCCGGCAGCGGCTCTGCGCACCTGGGCGCCTGATACAGCTGCTCAGCTCAGCGCTTCGTGCTGCCCCCCTAAAACGGGCCGTGGCAGTCATTTGAGATTGAAGCAAGAGTCTGTGACAAAAGACATCAGGAGGTTAAAACGAATGGGGAGGTTGGACACGAGGATTTTGTAGTCATTTGTCACCTCTAGCAAAGCTGAATTTGTGTCAGTGCTCAGTGCAACTGCCATGTACACCCTTAGGAGAAATTTGTATTGACAACTGTGTGATTCGGCCAGGTGATCTTCCAAATTTGTTGTTTCCTCTAGGAATCTGGGGTGAAAACAGGAATTCTAAACAAGTTTGCTTACTGCTTTCAGTATATTTGCTATTAAGCCCTAGTCATGAAATTTGATAGAGTTGTCTTAGATGCTGTAGAAGCAGAGAGCTGATGTCCTGGAGGGTGTGAGCTTATGGCAATGTCTGACCCACCTGGATTACTACAGCTCTGGGAATTGGAGAAGGGTTTGATGGAAACAAAGACTTTAAATCTGACTGAATGTTCTGTAGATATGGCTGAGCAGGTTGGTTGACCTTGGTTGCTTTTGAAGAGCAGGTGAGAAGTGATGCCTTGAGAGGCCTCCTAGAAACAGAGACTAGACAGGAGTAAAGGATTAAAAGATATATTTCTTTGAAAGGCCCCCAAAGGTACACCTCGGGGACTCCGAAGCCAACTCTCAAAAATGGACCCCAAGATGGACCCCAGGTCACGAGTTCTTCACTCTTTTATAGGTTTGGTTCATTAGCATAGCAGGGTTAACTCTCCAATTAAAGCTTCAGTTTTCCCCACAGCTTACCCCCTAGCAGCTCTTTGGTTCATACTTTTTGGCCTAGGACAGTCTTGGTGTCCTTGGAAAGCAGGCCTGGAGAGGCTTTGTTATGTCTACCTAGCATGAGAGAGCAGAAATTACCAGGCTACAAGAAACTTCAGAGTCACACACTGAGCAGTACAGGATTTGAAAAATATAAAAGTTAAAACCTAAGGCATCAGAAGGGTACCTCTTTCTCAAAGCACTCTGTCAGTCCCGTGGGATTTTTCTTTCAGGATCAAGGATATAACCTAAGGGGATGGTAGCTGTAATCAGGGTGGCATTTCAGGTACCCAAAGGTGTTTCGGGAGCCCAAAGGAACACGGAAATAAACTGAACAAGTTCAGGGCAGCTTTCCTCATTTTGATTTCTGTTAGGCATTTCTTTGTTTCCAAAACAAAATAATTGCTTTGGCTTTACCCCATTTGTGCTTCCTGCCCCCTCTTGGTCACCGACAGCCTGTCTGGTCTGTAGGGGATCATGATGCTAAGCCTTGGGGGCACCACTGGTGTTATGCCACATATTAAAAGATTGTGGGGATTTAGGGCCTACAGGAATGAGAAACCTCAGACACAGACATTGGTTTCCCCTTCTGCATGTCCTGACCTAAAGGTGGTGTGAACTCACCCTGTGTGCAGGTGCTCCCCTTTGGCTTGGTGTCTGAGGGACTTGCCTGTAACACAGCCCAGCAGTTATAAGCAATGGGCACCACGTTTTAAGGAGCATATTCCGGTGTGATTTCTAACTTTCATAGCCATCAAATATTTCGCCCTTGCTGTATGGTCAGCTGCTTTCCTCCTTGAGCACAACCAAGGGCTGCTCATGGCCTTCCTGAGCTCCTTCATGCCTCCTCCTCCATGCTGCATCGCAAGGAAATTTCAATGGCACTTCAGAAACAAGAGTGACTGATGCAGGTGAGTCACCTTCCTGGTGCAGACTAATGCTGTCTTGGGGCTGTATTCTAGGTCTCTCCCTTAAAAAGAAGGAGATTTAGTGATGAAGTTTATTGCTGGCTTTGCATGCAGCTCAGAACACTGGACAACAAGAGAAGCAACCAGATTTGGGGAATGATGTGAATACCACTTTAACAGGCTGCAAGTCAATCTGATTTTATGTATTATCCTAGCTTCCACCTGCTGCTCATCCCACCTGGATTTTCAGCAGCTCCACTTGGAGAAAAATTGCATCACAGAGCTGGCCCAGCTCCTGTGGATGAAGCGGGCCGGTAACATCTCCGTGCTACCCAGCTATGCAGCGGGGCTCACAGCTTTCCTTGGAGAAATGGTTCCCTGAAGGATGCTACAAAATTACTTGCAATGGCATGAGATTGTGTATTTCCAACCGCTTGAGGTGCCTGCTTGAAACTGGCCCCAGTGCTCTGGAAGTGGGCAGTTGCCATCGGTAACACATCCTTCCTCTGAGTATTTGATCTTAGCGGATGTCTTTTGAGGCATGGAGTGTGGCAGAGTTGTGGATATGCCTCAGGTGCCCTTATTAGATGCCTGGGTGCATTTTGAAAATGGCTGCTTAGAAAATGTCTAATTGCTATTCCACATATTCAAAAAGGGTTTTTTTTTCTCTTGTCAAGGCTTTGGCATGCCTTGGGTTGCTAAATATACTTTCCTCTTGCAAATTCTTGGCAGGAATTTGTGTAAGGAATCATGCCAAGCAGTCTCTTCAAATGTTAACAAGCTCATCGGTGTGGCTTTCCCAGTGCAGGGTTTGTGCTCTTTTTTTTCCACCTTCCTTCCCAAAAAATCCCAACCCTTCTTTTTGTACACTGTTGCTCTAAGCATATGAACTATGGCAGCTCTGCAAGAAAGGATTTTTCTAACCAGAGCCAAAAATAAGTTCTTGTTTCGTGTTCAACAGTTTAGTGTCACAGCCCTGCTCAACCTCCCGGGTCTCCTGTTGACTAGGAAGTGTGGATTTTGGGGTGCTTGTGGAAAACCTAATCCATTTCCTCTCCTCCTTTGCCATTCTTGCATTTTCCTCTGTTCTTAGCAAGCTAGACTGTGTCCTTGCATGGCAATTGTAGATTTGATGTCTTTCTTCCAGTAGCCTATTAGCAAATGAATGAGGCTGTCATGCTCCCCTTTTGTTTCCTCCCCAGTGCTTATTCGGGTGCAGAAGCAGCCCTGGAGGTGGTGCCTGCAGCCGGGCAGGGCCCTTTAGATTAGAGCTTCAGGCTGGGCTGCTTCTCTCCCTCTGCCCCAGGCAAAGAGCAGCGCTGCTCTGGCATCTGGAACTTACAAAGCAAAGAAAGCAGCCAGCGCAGCACCCCTGAAAACCTCAATGTCTCCCAAAAGGAAACCTTATCCTAGGACCTTGGCATTCATCAATATGTCAGGTTACACACCTCCCTTGAGCTTTACTGGAGACAATCTTGCATAAGCATTTGGAGAGCTTTGCCTCTGACTTGCTCTCCCGGCCTTCAGTCATCTGACGGACACACCTTGGGAGCAAGCCTTTGTGTTCAGGTTGGGGTGCTGGATTCCCTCCCTGTGCTCAGTCCTACCTCCTCTTCATGGAAAGAGCTCAGTGTGGGATGCAGGGAAGGTGCTGCAGGGGAATTGAGTTGGGGGGCCGGAGAGCCTGAGTGCATCACACTGCAGCCTGGAACGAGCAGTGGGTGTTTTTGAAGGGACCTCTGCTCACACCGAGGAATATTTATTTATAACTCATGAGTTTGGCTTCAGGAATTTGCTCTGTGACCCTTCTCCATTTCTTTGATTAAACCTCCTATTGTAAGGGGAGCGTTTTATTTTGCAGTCCTTCCCCACCGTGAGACAAATGTCCTGCAAGTCACAGCTTTGCTCTCCCGTTCAGGCAATTGTGGAACAGCTTCAGCTCTCTGAAAGTGTGGAGAGAGAATGTGATTCCTCCAAGTAAATATACCTGATGCTAAGTGATAGACCAAGAGGGCACTTGCCTTTTTCACTGAATAGACTTCTTCCAAGTTGCCACCTACCACTGGGCCTCACCTTTGAAGGAAAAAGTTTTGATGCAAAACAGGATTGTTTCTAATATCCCAGCTGTGAGGCCAAGTTGATTGCTTGAAGATAGGATCTTGGACTCTATCAGTCATGTCTGTTTCCATTCAAGCGGTTGCATTTGAAACTGTTGTTACTGTGATGGATTAGATTTGAGATTAAAAGGCAAATCTGTAAAGAGAAAATTTTAAAAAATCCTTAAATGAAAATTAGACCCAAGTCATGCAAGGAAAGAAGAGGAACAAATAAATAATCTAGGCATTAAACAAATAACTTTTAACCTTAGTCAGCTGAAGATGTATTTTTCTTTTAGCATGAGGAATATGAAACAAAGAAATGCAAGTTCCTGTAGCAAGCAAGAGGTGCTTGTTCCAAAGTAAGTCCACCTCTGACAGAAATGCTGTGTACGCTGTGGTGCTCTTTGGAGACCTCAGGTGAAGACTATGCTGGTACCTGTCAGAAAAAAAGAACAACACAGTTCATGGAAAAGATAGAAGATGATAAACAATCAGACAGATATGGAAGATTCACAGCCCTAAAAACAGGCTTGTGATCTGAGCCCATCAGCAGCCCAGCCATTGCTTTGGTTTGGACTATTATTACTGCACCAGTGCTTAGCAGCTGAAGACAGTGATGGTTTTTACAATATATACCTTAATCACTGATAAATCATTTCACATTGCTCACTTGGAGAATCTGAGGCATTAGAAATGGTGGTAGAGCTGCTGGTTATGTTACTTTTTTGCTCTAAAAGGGTAGAGAGTGATTGTACATGGTAAACAGGCTATTTCATTTGGTCAGTGTGCTGTCCTGGCCTTTCCCACTACTTCCCTTCTTTCCTTGGTGTGTTCTCACCCTGTGTGGACCCTCCTCGATGTTGTGAGGCCCTTGAGGCATGGAATATCTTCTTGTTTTGCCCACTGGGGCGAGCTGAGCACAGAGGATCCTGCACGCTCCCTGTTACCTCTGTTGTTCATCTGGACCATGGAGATCACCCAAGCCTTTGAGAATACATTTTAGGAGCATTCCCTGCCATCAGAGCAGGAAGATGGTACCTTTGTCAAAGGGAAAACTTGCCATCACTTGCAGAAAAAGGGGTTGCATAGAAATGAGGCAGACTCTGACTTGTGGTTTTGCTCTAAATCAGCTGCATTTTTAACATTCAGAAGCCAACAAAGATGAAAGACTCCTGGTCAACCTCTCTACTCCCTTGGGGAAAAAAGTAAAAAGACTTGATAAATATTTTGCATTAATAAATTCCATTTGTCTTATAAAATGAAGTTTGCCAGCTACCAAAGCAGAAAAAATATTTTACATAACTCTGAGTGCGACATCTAAAAGGTTGCTATGAGCCTGGTTTGAACAACTCTTTCCACAACCCAGAATGTGAAGGAATGCTAAGCTTCACCCAAGCTAGGGCCAAGCTTGCTGCGTGTGTCTGTGTGGAGGTCCAACCCTGGCTGGCTGCCAGGTGCCCACCAAAGCTGCTCAACTTTAATTGGGGAAATTAGTTTAATTTATTCCCAATCAAATCAATGTGGGGTAATGAGAAAATGAAAACCAAACTCTTAAAACACCTTCCTCCCACCCTCATTTCTTTCCCAGGCACAGCTTCACTCCTGATTTTCTCTCCATCCTCCACGGCCTCAGGGGAACAGCTGCCTCACCATGGCCTTCCCCATGGGCTGCAGGGGAATCTCAGCTCCAGCACCTGGAGCACCTCCTGCCCCTCCTTCTGCACGGAGCTGGGTGTCTGTTCCTCTCACATGATCTCATTCCACTCTGGCAGCAATTGCTGTGGTGCAATAACTTCTTTTCCTTCTTAAATCCATTATCCCAGAGGCGCTGCCAGTGTCATTGATGGGCTCAGCCTTGGCTAGTGAGTGGGTGGTTCCATCTCAGAGCTGGCTGACATTGGCTCTGTTGGACACAGGGGAAGCTTCTGGCAGCTTCTCACAGAAGCCACCTCTGTAGCTCCCCTCCTATCAAAACCTTGGCATGCAAGCCCAGTACAGTCCATGTACTTTTCTGCCAGATGGTTGGATTTATTTCAGGCTGGCTGCCTTCTGGTGAGTGGGGTCCACCAGGTAAGAGGTAAGCCATGGAAAAAGAGATAAAGGTGTGTACTTGTCCCAAAAGCTGTTTGTGAACCCAAAACAATGTCCCTCACTATGCTGTGGGAACGTTGCTATAAAAGGCAGGGAAAGCACAGCTGCCTACTATTATTGTTTTGTTATTAGTTTTTAAGTGTGATGTTGATTACTCAGTGGAGCAGATTCCCCAGGGATGTTTCTTGGTCTGGGCTACCAAGTTTCTGATTCTCAGGGCAGGAATTGGGCACTGGCTGTTCCTGCTGATCCTGACAGGGTCTGTGTGATGGTTTGCATCACCCTGCTGTGGTTTTGTGTCAGGCTGTGGGGTGTCAGACATCAGCCACAGCATCTCGGGGAGCTGCAGGAGGCTTTGCTTGTCTTTTTCAAGCCTGCACCCTCGGTCTTGGTTAGCACTTCCTGGCATACACAAATATAAATTGTTATGAGTGGTTGAAGGAGACACCCAAAGCCTGAGACAAGCAGGGTGCAGCTGAGGTCTGCCTTCAAGTAACAGTCTCAAGACCACTTCAGGTTTGGCACTCAGAGCATTCCAAGCCAAGGATGCTTTTTTGGCTTTGTAGGATGCACACCATTGCAGCTGACCAACCTCCCTCCACCCCTCCCATCAGTCTTCTCCTCAGTATCAGCTTGGCTTGCAGGAGCTGAGGTTGTTTCTCTACTCAGTTTCAGTCCATCTCCTGGTCACCTCTGCCTAGCTCCTCGAAGATTAACTGGCTGCAGCTTTTTGTATGTTTACACTTCCTCTTGAGCCACCCTTTGCCTTGGGCCGTCTGCCACTAGATGAACTTTTGGAAGGAGGGAGTGACCAAAGGCTCACAAGTCTCTGTCAGTGTCAAGGCCAGGAAATGCTGTGAGTTAAAGCACAAAGAAAATGAGGGATGCAGCAGCTCTGGGGGCACAAGAATTGTCTGGAGCTTGGCTCCTACAAACATTGAAGCCCCCCAGCCTCGCTGCCTGAGATGTGCATGCCAGGAAGATATGCCATAGTGAGCCACATGGGAAGTGACCATTCCCTCTTGGGAAGGTGTTTGAAACAGTTGACTAAGGATTTATCCTGATTTGGGGTGAAAATTTATTTGCGAATCCCAAACAATGTCTCTTGTGGAGCTGTGGGAATATTGCTATAAAAGTCACGAAAGGCCCAGCTGTCTACGATTATTGTTTTGTTGTTAATTTTTAACAATAAGGGCAATTACTCTCTGGAACAGATCCCCCCTGGGATGTTTGTTGGTCTCGACTATTTAAACTATGAGGGCCTGTGAACAGAGACGTGTCTAGGGCAAAGTGTATGTACAGCACCGAAAACCTCAGTGCCTTCAGTCACAGCTTGTGCAAACCTACTCTCAGTTGTGTTGCAGCAGTTCAGGAGGGCACATGTGGCCAGACACGCTGTCTCAGCAGAGGGGTGTCTGCTCCTTCTGGGGTGGCAGTAAGTCTTAAGAAAATTTAGAGACCTGAGTAGCCGTGAGCACCTGAAGTCTTTCCCAGTTTTATCAGATTGATATTTCACAGCAGAATGGCCTGTTCAGGCTATATATAGCCAGCCCCTAGCTGAGAACAATTAGTATTTGTTTTAACAGCAACTGAGGCTCTTCGGAAAGAGTTTCAACAGCTAAAGGATTAGTTCTTGGTCACTAAGGGCGGGGTGTTGTTTTGGTTTTCTCCTCCCCCTCTCCCCCTCAGTAGACTGTGCAAGTGCCTTCTCTTTTAGGAATCAGTTTTGGAACAAATGGAGACTCGCCACTAAATTATATCTCTGGGCAGAAAAGCAATGCCAAGTCAGTCAGTTGATTTTGTAATGTAGGACAGAGCCCCCCTTGCCCTGCGTGCAGTCATGCACAGACTCCTTGGCAGCTAATTAATAATTTGCAGTTAAGCGGCGGCTGCTCCCTTGCATCATTTCAACGCGGTTGCCAAGTGGAAAATTGAAAAGCAAGAGAGAGCCAGAGAGAGGACAACAACAACAACAACAACAACAACAACAACAAAGGTTTAAAGTTCTAGGAAATTTCACTATGTGAGGTCAAAATTCCTTGTGTGTTCAGGGGCTGGGCTGTTGGCTGGCAGGCACCTCTAGTTAACATGGCAAGGCCATTTCTTTTCAAAGTCCTGTTGTCCTTAAGCACCTCCTGTTTGAGAGGAATTTCTTGGTCCTTAAATGCATGAGTTTGGGGAGGGGGAGTGTGGAGCGGGGTACACAGGACTAGGGCAGGCTGAAGAGAAGCTGAGTGAGGGTTTTCCTCATGGTCTGGAAGGTAACAAGTGCTCTGAGGAATGGGAACAGGCTCCAGGACAGGACTGGGAAGAGGATGGGGGTGATGCCACAACGGAATTTGCGGAGCAGAGGATACCCAAGAGTATTACAGCCAAGGAAAACCTGGTCCTAGTTTTTCTAGTTTTTCCATTCTGAGGAACACATCTTTCCAGGAGTCTCTCCTCCCAGAGTGCTGGTCAGCTGTTGGACTGTGTTTGCCCTGTTCATAACACAAAAGGGCTTTCCTCTGTTTGGAGGGTTTTTTAGCACAGTCCAGTTAGATAACAGTAACAGTATTTTCTTGTGAGTCAGGTTTTCCACTCTTTTACGCTGTTAGCCCTGGGGAAGAGCTGGGGCATGAAATGTTGGCACAGCAAGAAGTGCAACAGCTGAACTGAGCACTTGGAGTTTTCATACATCTTCATGCTTGGGGTTGTCAGAGATGTGAGAAGAAGGGAGCTGAGGGAAGGCTGGTGTCGAGAGCATCTGATGA
This sequence comes from Corvus kubaryi, assembly GCF_017639235.1. Taxonomy (NCBI): domain Eukaryota; kingdom Metazoa; phylum Chordata; class Aves; order Passeriformes; family Corvidae; genus Corvus; species Corvus kubaryi. The sequence continues at coordinate 14,495,479 of NW_024581135.1, forward strand.
GCTGTTTCTGCTTTGCCAGCCTTTCTTCTGTTTTCTCCTCTCCATGGAGGAAGCTGTGGAGGCATCTGACTCTTCCCATCTACAGTCACGGTAGTCTTCATTAGGTTGGCAGCTCCAGGATCTGTGTGGCTGGAGACTGGTAAATATCTGGGGGAAGCAGTCATAAAAGATCATCAGTCTCAACAACATGACCTATGGGGAAGGGCTAAAGGATCTGAAGAAGGAAAGCCTTTTTGAAAACATTTGTTTTCAAATACACAAAATATTTTGCTGTAAGGTGAAATGGCCTCATCAGTTCTCTGTATTCATTGCAGACCTGACAAGAAGTGATGATTGAAACTTCAGCAGGGGGTTAAGCTTTGGTTGGACATCTTCTAGCCAAGTAGATCTGACTGGCCTTACTTTGAATAAGGGTTGAAGCAGAGACTTCCAGAGGTCCTTTCCAGCAATAAAATTCTAAAATTCTGTGATAGGAACAACTTCCCTGCAATAAGGATGGCCACACAGTGATGAAGTGAGGTGATAGTAATGTCACAGCTGGAAGTTCCAAGCTGGAGATTAGGCAGACATTTGTCAGAAGTGGCTTGGGGAGAGCTGTCAGTGTTTGGAGGCAGGAAAGCAGAATGTCCTCCTGATGTCTCTTCTGTCTTTGACTTTCAAAACCATCAGGTCTTAACTCTCAAGAACTGGCATCTGAGGGCATCAGGCTGTGCATCCTCCACTTCTGCTTGGAGGATACTGAGGCTTACAGATACCCAGCATGAGACAACATGGGACAATCTGGGAGGCCAACTGGTTCCATTAAGAAAACTGTTGTTGTTCCATGTTCACCCTCTTGATTTGGAGGTTTTCTGGAGAGGGAAGGAACCAATGGTGTGCATGACTCATGGCCATTTTCTAAGAAGCCCAGTAATGCTGGGTTGAATCACCAAGCAAACACAGGCAGAGCTGCAAATGCCCAGAAGTCCTGGCCTCCTGCTGCTGCTCACATTTCATGATTTCATTACTAAATCTAAACCTGGGACTCACAGTCCTTTCCAGGGAGGTGTGTTTAACAGCACGCGCGTATCGTCAGCCACATCTCTTCCTCTTTGCCCTGAGCCTTTGTACACAAAGCAGTGATGGGGGGCTTGTAGCTTCTTGCAGTTTCTTGCTTCTGTGGGATTCCTGTGGGCTGAGCACGACTGAATGGCTGTGGTCCTGTGGATGAGAAATGCCTCACACCCTGCTGGCATCGAGAAAGGATTACTGTTCCCCTGCTTAATGCGTTTGTTTAATGCCCATTCCGTGAGGCTGTTTCTCAGGCTGTTTTCCTTGCAGGATATGTCTCTGTGTGTGCAATTAGCTAAGAGACATTAGCTTAATGACTTGTGCGTGTCTGAGTTAGGCCTGGCCCAGTCTCGGATGGCTGTCTTTCTCCTGTCTGGAGACTTAATTCTCTGCAGCACAAACTGCTCTGTCATGCTCATCCCAGGGTTTGGATGCAGACAGTGTCTCTTGCTGGTCCCCAGCCAAAGGAACCCTGCTATCACACATAATTACCTCCTTGACTCATCGTGACTTTTATTGCCCCCACCTCCCCTTTTTTGTTTTGTTTTATAAGTTTGATTTGTTCTTTCGAAGCTATTGTTTCCATCCCTGTATTCCCAGTGGCTCCAGAGGACTGCAGTGTATTCATGCAGGAATTACTGGGGCGGGCTCTGTGGTCTGTTTTGTGTAAGAGTTCAGACTGAGTGATTGTTCTGGTCTCTTCTGGCCGGTTTCTGAGCTTATGGGTTAGGCAGAGGGAGAGTAATATCTGGACAGCAAGCTGCATTGTTCAGGAGCCTGGTGCTGAATCAGAGTCCCTCAACAAAATGTAGATGGTAATCTCTTTTTAATGGACTGATTTTCTTAGTCATCTCAAGTGGTCCACAGCAGTTAGCTGAGCAGTGGCTCAGGTAAGATGAAGGGGACACTGGTCATCCAGTCTTCTGAACAGTTCCAGAGCTAGAAGTTTTCAGGACCGCAGGAGTAGATCTCATAAGGAATCTCTCCTCCCCCTCCATCTTTTGTCCTCAGTCATCTTCTTTCCCATATACTTCAGTCCCAGCTTCGAAACTCAGCCCAACAAATGTGTCTGCAGAGGGAACTGATAAAAGACAGGTTCCTCTTTCTCTGTTCCTGGCAGGACTGAAAATTCTGCTGGCTTAGCTGGATGGCTTCTCCTCTAGGCAAAAATGGATTAAGTTTCCAGAGCCACCACTGTGAAACTGTTTGCAGTGACTGGACCTGCACAACAACATTGATGGGAAGAAAGGCAAGAAGACAGGGGTATCTTGTGGGCTTGCTGATAGGTAAACACATGGTCAGATAGGTTTTTTTGAACCAGACATTGTCTGCCTAATGCTACCGCTGGTCTTTCCTTAAAAGTGAGGGCAGGAGGAGTGCTGTACGTTTTGGATAGCAGTAAGTCAGTTTATCTGCACCTCTGGCCTTGTGAGAGGTTTCATTGGGTCTCCAGGCGCCTCTATATCCTTTCCAGTTCCTCCCTCCTTGTGCTACTACCCACAGGCAAGGTCCTTGAAGTCATCACCTGCAGCTCACACTCAGGAGAGACCTGTATTTGCTCCCTTGGTGGAAGATGAGGAAAAAAGGAGTGCTTGGGTGGACCATGTTGGAAGACTTCCTTCAAGGATTTCTCTTTGGGTAGGATGTGTGTGCCATGGAGGCAGCTGTTTTGGAGTAGGTGGTTTGAGATACTGTCTGGAGCAACAGGAAAGTAAGTGACAAGTTCATATCTTTCATTGCTTTTCCTCACCAATTTGCACTTCTATAGCAGATTTGGCAAGGCATCAGCTACAGACTTGGCACCGGGAGGAACAATCTGAATTAATTTACCTTATCTCTGCTTTAAAAACTCCAAGATCGATCAGTTTATTGTCATCCTGGAAAGGACTGTGACATTTCTCTTATTGCTGAATACATTGTTCATGCTAAAAAGTGTCACTCATGTTGGTTTTTGACGTAGATGGATATAATCTACATCAAATCAAATACATTTCTTTCATTGATATAATTAATGAGCAGAAGGCATGGGGCAATTGTTAAATTGTTGAATACTGCAAATTAAGGCCTTCAAGAACAACAACAAATCCATGCCTATAATGGAAAGAGCAAAGACATGTCAATCTTGTTTAGTTACCTGGTTATAGGATTCAAGATCCTTTACTGACAGTTTCAGAAAGAGTGTCACAGGGTAAAAATACCAGATCCAGTAGCTCCTATTGCACCAAACCCATATGAACTCTCTCATCAGACATGCTTATTTTCTTACATAAATTGTTTTTCTGTTATGAAAACCAGTCCTTTTTGTGAAACCAAGCATTTCAACAGGGTACAATCTCTCTCTGAGGACTTTTCCCCTATATTTTTCATGGGAAACTGACCAAATAACCCAATTTGAGGTTATTTTCTTTTAAATCAAATTTATGGGCCTATGCTGCAAACCTTCTAGGTTTTATTTCTTCATCTTAAACCTGAGAAATGTGTTAAAAAGAGGTCAAGGATAATGACCAGCAGCAAAAAGCAACATTTTAACAACCTTTCTTCCTGACCAGCTTGGCTAATTGTTCATTAAAATACCCTTAAAAACCTTGAAGAGGAACAAAACCTCCATGCATCATCTCCATCTGTCCTGGGAGACAGGCAGGGAAACCACCAGGAGCTCATGGAGCAAGGACTGTACTGGACAGGGAGCAGGTTCTTGGCTGCTCTGTGCATCTTCCACAGAAGACATTGAAGGTCATTGTCATGTCCACCCCTCAAGGCTTAGTTTTCATTAAGTGCATGGGTTTGGGTTTGCTGTCTCTGGGTCTACATGCAGGCTCTTCCTGACCCCTGGAGCAAGATATTTCTGCAAAGAAAAATCCAGAAAAATACTGTGAAAAGGACTGTCCCGTTTTACACCTTGAAGACAAAGCTCCATTGGGACCTATGGCCTTCTTTAAATAGAGTTGTGTCAAAAGATGAGTCCGTCCCTTCATTTACCAAACAAAACAGCCTGATCTCCCTGTCATTCATTCACGTCTTGCACTAAAGCTCTACAAGTGTTGGATGTGGCTGGCTGAGCCAGCGTTCTGCCTGGCCTCACTGCTGCCACGATGTTTTGGGGTTATCCCCAAAGAAGTGAGAACATTGCATGCAGATGGATGCACTCATGCACAGGTGATTTCCACTCCTGCAAACACCACAGGCCGAGGCCCCTGCTTCCACCAGAATTCCTCCACTGGGCTCAGAGGGATGGAAAGGGTAAAAGGGGTGCCTAGGCTGCAGCAAGCCAGGCATGGAGGCCAGCTGTCCCATGCACAAGTCTCTAGGGCCTTAACCTCCAGACCACAGTGCTCAGCTTCTTCTGAAAAAGGACAAGGCTGTACAGCAGAACTGTGGAACTGGAAGGCTTGCGGGCTGAAATGAGTCCAAAAGACATATTAACAGGCATGAGAGGCCTGTGATGAAATAGCTAAGGTATTAATGCAGCCAAAGGCTGGTAATGAATACGAGAAATGCCCACATTTACCCAAGAGGTCCCAAAGGTTTTTTGTCCAGAACATTGTGATCCTTAGAGAAATCTCTTAAGAAAGTTAAACCACAGGGTTAGGGCTCCAGGACAAAATCTGGGCTAGTGTGGTCTCTCAGTTGTTCTGACCTCTTGTCTGATGAGACCCTATTTGCAGTTTTGGGCTTTTTAGAGCATGGATATTATCCTCTGGGACTCGTCATCCAGAGCCCTGTCAGGTGAGGGTGCCCTCCTGCCCCTATGGGTGGTGTGAGCCTCTCACTGTGCCCTGTGGCTGAGCTGCAGATGGCAAGGCTTAGTTCGCATGTTTTCAGATGGGATTCTGTCCCCTGGTGACAGGGGAAATCTTGAATGCTCAGGTACTGCCCATGATATACAAAATGCTCTTCTGCTGCTTAGCTCTCTCTCCATCTCTCAGCTGCTGAAGAAAACCTCTGAGGTGCAGAGCACAGGTCAGTGCAGGCTGAACTGCCATCATCACAATCTGACCTTCACTTCTCCTTGTTGCCTTGGCCCATTCCTTCTTTAATGCATGGAGAGCCTGGAAATGGTCTCTTAGTGCTGAGCAGAGCTGGGTTGCAAGGAGAAGATGGGACCTGGAGGCTGATGAAAGCAGAGATTTGGATGGCTGAGCATCCCTGAATATAGTGCAAACACCACAGAAATGAGGAAACAAAAGCAGGTTTGATGGATCTTCCTCTAAAGTCAATTCCAAAGCAGTGCCCATCTGACCTGATTTTTGGAGAGGCTGAACCCGCTTTTTAGGACTCACGCACTGCAGTCAGGCACCTTTTTGACCCTTCCGAAGGAGACAGTGTCACCACTGGTGTGGGCAGCCCCTGACCATCCCAAAGGCTGTACCCACACTGCTCACCCCATGTCTCTGTGTCCATTAGTCTCCCCATCCTTCTGAATTTTTCTTCTTTTGTATGTATGGTTTCCCATTCAGAGTGCCCCAGGGAGGAAGGGCTGCTGAGTGGAGGCCTTGCTGTATGGTCCTGGCGTGTCCCTTGGCATAAAAACACCACCTATGCTGTGATTATTCTGTGCACCTGATGTGAGAGTCTGTACAGCCATTCTTTGCTTTGACCATTAACAAGGCCTGACTTTAGTCCAAAACAAGCTTCCTTGAAACAAAATAGTCATTTTCCAGTCTTCCTGTAGAAGCCAAAAGTATTTTAAGTTGGACTGGATTGGCCTAAACACAGGGTGGGGAGGGAGTTTGTAGGTTTAGTACATTTTAACAATGAAGAGAAGAATGTGAAAGGAAGGATTAAACATGGTGTCTTATGTGTATTTACTGAGTCAATTTATAAGGTGCCTTTTGCAAAATATCTTGAGCACTGCATGGAAAACCACAATGCAAAGTATTTGAAAAATCTGAACACGAAGCCAGCGTGTCCCAGCATCCAGCCAGGAAACAGAGGAGAAGCTGGCACTGGAAATAGTTTTCTAATCACCAGGCCCCAGCAAGAGGAGATCTGTGTCTGCAGAACAAGGTGAGCCGTCACAGGAAGGATCTGTTCCCTGTGCTCCAGCCAGCCCCAGGTGGGTCTCTGTGGGCAGCCTGGAGGACAAGTGGCTCAGCCCATCAGATCTCCTCCAAACAGAGTCCTGGGCTGACAGACCTCAGTGCAGATAGGGTGACCCTGGCTGAACTGGGAGGCCTGAAGGTGGCCCACTGCAAGCCCAACTGGTGAACACACAGACCCCAGGAGCAGGGCTGCCTGAATGGGAGCACTTTGGGGAATGCAACCACTGCTCCATCTGTACTGCACAATCCTAAGGACTGCTGCCCCTGGACTGTTTTCAGGGAGAGGCCAATTAGAAGCCCATTTCACCTGGCCAAGGAAGAGCACAGATGTTTGTGGCACTGTTTCTGTTATGGGATTTCCTTGCTTGGAACTGAAGCATGAGTGTTTGGCATGCTTCTGTGCTGATGGCTTTTTCCTGTGAGATGGCCAGAGCTGCCCCTCCAGCTGTGGGGCTCTGCCAAACCCTGCAGAGGGGCTGCCAAGTGTTCCCCAAAACCTTTGTGAAGTCCATGGGACACCTATGTGGTGAGGAACACTATGAAGAATGCACTTAACAAGAGTGCTTTGAAGTCATGGGTACTGAAAAAATATTCTGTGGAGGATTTAACTGAATTAAAGAACAGGTGAAGACCTCAAGGCAAAATTGCCTCACCTCTATTATACAACTTCTTCAATCATTTTAAGAGTGGCAAGGAACTGAAAATGGGTAGAGTAGAAAAATGACCATGCTGATTGCTTTGAGCTGTTCAGGATGCATTTTTAGCACCTGTAGCACAGTTAATTTCCTTATACAATATTTTTCCTGAACATAATTTGCTATAATAATAATGAAGGAATACAAACCCCATACCGTCGGACAGAGATTAATCTGCAGTACACAAGGACATTTCTTCAGGGGAGGAAGCATACCTACAAGAGGAGGTTTCATTGCAGGAAATACTGCTCACCAAATTGCTGACTTTAGCATAATTGAAGAGAAAACTTTGTTTTGCAGGCCTAACCTGTGCAGTTTCTGCTGTGGCTGAGTCTGGGAGAGATGAGTGACATCAACAAACACTGTGAGTGGCATGGCCTTCATCACTTCCTTCCCTACAGTCAACCACCTGCCTCTTCCAGTGAGAAGAGTGAAATACTTAAAAATCCCCAAAACAAGAAAACCCACTCATAAAACTTCATCTGTTGGCAGTGAGGCCCAAGACAGGACTTCAGTCAGGTTTTAGTTCTTGCCTTTGTCATCTGACTGAAGGTCAATCCACAAAGTAGCCCTTTGGTTGGCTGGGACATTTACTACATATATTAAGGCTTTGGGCAATCTCTGTTGGGAAGGGGGTTTTGGACAGGCGTCCCTTGAGAGTAGTCCAGGGTCTTTCAGTTATGAACTTGTCCACCTGTCTGTCCCAGTCTTAGAAGAGAGGCGAGAACAAGAACTGTGAAGACCACGCTTTCCATTTAGATCCTGAATGAGAAGCATGAACTGATGCACCTGCATCTTGGTGTGAGAAGGGCAGCATCACCTGGCTTTCTGCCACATGGTTTTCAGGTATTATCTGGACATTGCCCTTACCCGGAGGACTTTACCAGCTAGGAGCAGAACTGATTTACAGCCTGACACTTTTCAGAAATAAAAGTGTGCCTGAAGCAGAGAGGTGCTTCTATGGACAATGTTAGAATAGGGGCTGATACTTGGAAGTACAGAAAAGCATTGCTGGAGGAGCTGGTTTGCATGCAGGAAGATTTGACCTTGAACCTGCAGTTCATCCTCTACCCCCTAGGCTTGAAAAATCTTCCTCCCCCTTGCTTTAAAAACACATTTGTTATGTCTAATATTTCTGGCCAGAGCACTAGTACAGACTTGTACCCACAGAGCTGTGCGGGTTGGGGGTGGGCGGTGACGTGACATGTGAGTGACTTTAGCTAAGCTTGCTGGAGTCCCCAGTGCAGTTACACCAGCACAACTGTTCTCTTCTGGGGACAGCTTACTGTCATTCCAGGGGATGGTGGCTTTGTTGTCCCAGTGTGAAGTACAGCCCTGAGAGTCTTCCTGGGCTCACACTCTGCTGTGGCAGCCACAAGCTCGCTGTGACATCCATGCTGCCAGTTCCAGAGTGGGTTTGAAAGCAGATACCCAAAGCTCTGACCTGCTCATGTTCAGGGGACCTGCCAAAGGGCTCTAGGTGTCTTGGAGCAGTGTCTCTGATAACCCAGAGCATGTGAGCTTGGATCTTGGCTGCCAGGCTCCAGGCCTTGTGTGGGACATGTGTGGGTGTGTGAGTAATGTGGCTAGCAGAAGAGTCCCATTCCGGGGACAAGCTCAGGTAGAAGTGTCATGTCCCCTGTGATCCCATGAGTTAGGCATAGAACAGGGCAGGGACTGAAGCAGTGACGGAACAGGTTTGTCTGCTCCAGGCATGGAGCTGCAGCCAGACTGCCTGGTCCCCAGCCAGAGCACTGCAGCACCCAGGCCCAGCTCCAGAGTGGTTCTCCTTGGGATCACACACATAGCTTCCTCCACCCCAGCTGCTGGGCAGTGTGGAGGCCACTGCCATGCTGCCAGGTGCCTGGGTGAGTCACGGAGCACAACCCCCCCGCCCCCCAGTCAGTCTAGACACAGGGAAGTCCAGCTGCCTGCAAACACCCCATCCCATCAGCTTCCCAGCCAAGCAGTGCTCTCCTGGCTGGCTTGGGTAATTTGGACGGACTCCAGTGGAGGATTTGGCAGGCTGATCTCTCACAGTTCTTCCCAGTTCAGACCAATGTGGTGAACTGGTTTACCAAACACTTCACACTGTTCACTGTGCTTTTGCCCTTCTTTGAGTAATGACTGTGTTTATTGGCAAAATGTCAACATGCATGAAGTGACACCCCTTGTCTTCATGTGAGAGGCTACTGTCATGCTGGAGTGGAAGCATCTACTTGCTTTTGGGGGAGAAAAGCAGGTATAGAGGGCAACGTGGTGATTTTACAAGCAGCAGTGTTGAGTGGAGGAAGCCACATGGTTGAGTCCTGTTTCTGCCACACCAGAGTGGGTTTTCCAGTGATTCCCAGCAGTGGGGGATCTTCCTGTCATAAGAAAGACTCTACCTGCCTGGGAGGATGCAGGCAATATCTCAGTGGCATGTGGGTCATGCTGAGCTTGCTACCAAACCTCTCCAGCTGCTTATCACTGCCGTTGATTTTTTTTGGATGTAAATAGTTTGTGTAGAGAGGCTGACATTTTCCCACAGACCATGACTTAAACCTCGTGGGAGCTCATGTGCAGGCTGCTGGTGGTGTGGGTATACAGGAATCCTGGCTGGCTTCCATGCAGCTACCTGCCCTGACCTGTCCCATGATATTAAGAGATCCAAAAAGCTATTTCCAAGGAGATCTTTTGTGTTTATGCTCTGCTGGGTCAGGCTGGCCCACAAAAGACATTGGGCTGGGGTTGTTTCTATATTGGCTCAGTGGCTGGAGGAGTTTGAAAGCTCGACATCTTTTTATAATACCAGCTGTGCCCTCATCTCCTCTCCATGGGGTGGGGTAGCCCTGCTTGGACAGGAGGATGGCAATATCCTCCTGGCAACCTCTTCTAGGCACAGGCACATTAATGCAACACTAGAAAGCAGTGGTAATGTCTTTCAGGGAGACAAATGCACAGACCTTGAGAACATGAGCTAGAAAAATCTTGTTTCATTGAAACACTGGGCAATTCAAAGGAACAAGTGGCAAGAGTTATGTCCCTCTGTGATGTTTCCTTTTTTTGTTGTTTTTTTGGTTTTTTTAACTTGCCCTCCATCACTTTCTGTATCCATTGCAGTTTCTAGCTCTGTGTTCAGCTTTTCCCTGCCCGCTCCCCTTGCATTCCCAGTGCCTGCAGCCTGCAGAAACACAGTACTGGACTGTAAAGAGCTGACTCTACCCAGGAGCTCCTGGCATCCGGCAGAGGGCAAGCGAGCTAAGACAGCGATCCTGTCCCTGCAATCCCCCCTGCAGTGCTCACTGCTCCGGGAAGATCTTTTGGGATTGTTCTGGGCTCTCAGCAGACAAGATCACATTACCTAACCCCTTTTTTCCCCTCTTCACCTGCCTGCATCATTCCATTTCTCCTGGCCAGTATCACCATATTTTATTTTTTTTCTACATTGGTGTCCTGACTGGTATTGGCACGATCTTCTATTCAAAACTTATAGCTATTTTTCAGTCTGACTAGATACAGGAAGTATTTTTTGTATGTTTTTTGTTTCCTGTGTTTATTTCCTGCAGTTTCGGAAGACATCTTCCTCTTTTTTGGGTCCGTTTTGGATCACAGGCCCTGGGGTCTTGAAAGCTGATTCCCTGGAGAAGCTGCTGTTTCCCCAGCCTGCTAAAAGCAAGGAGTAGTTCTGTCCAATGTGTGCACAAACATTACTCAAGTGGTTCCTGCCGCTCCTTTACAGCTATAGTACATCCATCCACACTCCCGTTGTTACCTGCTACTGTTCCAGCTGGCAGCTTCACAGTCCCATGTGCTGCAGGACAGAATCTTTCTAATCAAGTCCCCTCCTTTCTGGGAATGTGCACTGTTCACCCGTACACCTGGATGAGGATAAGATTTAAGATTTAATCAGCAAATTAAAACATAACCAAAGCAAATTTGAAGAGAAGCAGATATTCCTGTCCTTTATTTTGGGATGCTCTTTGTTCTCAGCACAAGTTAGTGTGTGTGCATCATCAAAGGGAATTAAAATGTGGTTCAACTCTCAAAAAACACTGCGGGAAACCAGCACCAGTTGCTGTGCATTTGCTTCCTGTAAAAGGTCAGCACTGGGCTGTACTGGCTGGGAGAGTTAAAAATGCTGAAGGAAATCATATACTCATTTCCCTTTGAATGTTTGTAGTGCACAGGCTCCTGGTTCTCTTAGGTTCTTCTGGAAAATCCTAGTAATGAAGGTAAGAGGCTTTACTCCAGCTCACAGCTGTTCTGGTAGGTAAGAGTGAGTAACTGGTTTATTGCCTAAGACAAGGGTGTGTTTGCTCCTGACTGCTCCCCGTTCCCCCCGCAGCCACACCAGCAGTGCCCACTGGGACAGAGTGACAGGAGGGAGAGCTGGATGCTGTAGAAGGATGGGTCCAGCACGGATCCTGAAAATGGATCAGGTTCTGGTTGGGTGGATAGCCCAAAAGCCAGGGTATTGCATAGGGTTTGGGGGGAGGTAGATTTGGACCCTCCATTTCAGAGCTTGTGGGGGAGGGAGGAGAACCTGTTCTTGCAGAAGGATCATTAGAAAACAGCTCTCCCTTGTGGGGTGGGTTTCATTTGGAATCTGTGAGAGACAATAAACAGGATGTCCCACAATGACATTTTTATAGAGCTGCTTTGCAGAGTGGGGCTGTGCCTAAAATCCAAATTTAGTTTATTTGAGTGGGAGCATCCTCAGCTTTAATGTCTGCTTGCTTTCAAAGCAACATGATAGAGCTTGGCTCATGCAGCTCTGATGTCCGGGCAAACCCGTGATCTGGATCGTTCCTGCTATCTCCCTAAAAGCCCCCTGCCCTTCCATTGAGCTACACTGGTGCTCATGCTTTGAGATTTTAGCTGTAATGATTTTGTGAAGGGTTAATTATCAAGCTGTGCTCTGCAGCAGAGATGACTTCATTTTAAGGTTTAAGCATCTTTGTACATCAGGCCAGTAAAATATTCTTGGAAATAGACACAGAGCTATAAACCTAAAATCATGCTCTACTGCTGAGTGAGATACAAGAATCTTTAATAAAAGGTCTGGTTAATTACTAGCATGTGATGGCAAGTGATGAAGAGAGGCTGTGGGCTGTGTTTGTTCAACTTGGAGAAGAGAGAGCAAGAGCCAATTGCTGTATTTGACTCTCCAAAGGGAGGGTTCAGAGAGGATGGAGCAGGTCTCTTCTCAGAGAGGCACCACAAACGGACAAGAAACAACAGGGGCAAGCTGCCATGAGGGAAGTTCTGTCTCAATAAAAAGAAAATAATTTCACAGGGAGAGTGGTTTAGCCCAGAGTGGCTGTGGATCTCCACCCCTGGAAATACTCAAAACTGGATCAGAACAGACCCTGAGCAACATTTTCCAGCTCCAAAGGGGGAACTCTGTAGGTCTCTAGCTGAACCCTCTGCTTTGCACAGCATCTGTTTGCTTTAGGTGGGAGACTCCAGGAGGTATTGGTTTGTGGGGTTACCAGGGGACCTTTTCTTGGGGTGGAAGGAATATACAGCCTTGGGCAGTGGTGGCCCAACCTTCTTACTTTTAGTCATGCCTTTTCTTTGGCAAAGTGTCCATATCAGCAAGGAAGTGAAGAGTTTGTTAGTCCAGCTCCTCTGTCACAGGGAGGGTCCAGAGAAGCAAGCCAGAAACCAGCAGTGATGCTTGGAGAGTTTGTTGCAGAAGGGGTCTTGCTTGTGAGCTGCATGTCAGTGCTTGTGTTCACAGGCTGGTACACAGAAACATACTGAAGAAACGGAAAGACTCACTGCTGTAGGAGTGTCTTAGGCTGCCTGGCTGTCTCAGCAGGGCTGCACCAGTGCAGGAGGGCTCATTGTGCTACCTTGGGGTGAGATCATCCAGATCATCCCCTCCCACGCCTGTCTTGACAGGTAGTGTGCTATAAAGCATATGACTAAATTCTGTGAGTTGAGGCCCTGTGCTTTTCTGCTGGCCCCTGGGTTTAGAACTGCTATCGGCTGAGCGGCCGCGATGCTCATCAGGGATGTTCCTCTGAACCTGAGAGCAGGAAAGGACACTTTTATACAGGGCTGGTTCCTCAGTCTTTCTCCTGTGCTGTTGCTGAAGAGGGCAAGGGGTTCTCTCTGGAGGCAGAAGGGCAGAGCTGGTGTTGCCCCAAGGTGCTCTACAAGTGGTCTCTGCCTTTGCTACTGAGCAGGGTCAGAGGTGGGATAGAACTTATCTGGGGCCTGGGGAGCTGTAGGATGAGGACCTGTTTCTGCAAGATGCTCTGTCCCCTCAGCTCTTGGCTCCATCTTCCTCTGCCTTGGCCACATATCCAGAATTGCGTGCTCCCTAGTCCTGGAGTAGCTCCTGTTTTTCAACAGCCAGGAGACTGTGAGTGCTGGGGTTTCCTTTGTGCTGGACATAAATGTCAGTGTACCTTCAAACGCTTCTCTTGCCCTACGAGAGCTCTGTGCTCCGAGTCAAGATCTGAATGGCCTGTCTTGCCCCAGCCAAAACACGACTGTTCCCTGTGTTTCTTCCAGTACTTGTTTTATTTGTCCCATGAGACGAATAAAGTTACTTCCCCGAGGAGGCTTTGACATAGGCAGCTAGAGACCAGCAGCTGGAGTTCTTTCTTAATACACAGTCACACTACACTTTCCTTTCCTTCATCCTGTTCCATCCAAGCACTTTCTGTGGACTCGTGTAAGCAATCCCTGCTCTCCCTGGGGCTGAAGCCCCTTTCCACTCCATTCCCGCATGCAATGTTGTTACTCAAAGCAGATCCCAGCATGGTGCCTGGAAAAGAGCTGTTTTCTCTCCTGAGTAGGTTCTCCAAAGCTGTTATTACTTTTCCAACAGCAAATACAAAGCAAGTGGAAATGTTGGCTGATGCTGCTAACAAAATTCTTAAGCATCTATGTGTGCTTTGAAATGCTTTCATCCCGCTGCCCTGTTCAAGGGGTACCAGGCACCAAGGGAAGCCTGTCAATGTAAATGTCAAAAGGATCTTTGGGTTCTCATATCTGTCAGGGGGATCCTGTCCATTTGTGATTCCAGAGGCTGGGAGGCTGTCCCAGCCCTCTCCATGATGCTGGACCCTTTAGCATTTGGACTCACTGAAAAAAAGGGATTTTTAATCTAACTTTTATCTTGGGATCTAAATCCCCATGGAAACCAAGGGTCATATTGGAAGACTTGGTAGGTGTACGGACTGTGGTGGCTCTTACGCCCAGGCACATGAGTTTTCGGGAGCATTCCTACTACTGAAGGGAAGTCGTGGTTGAGTGGTCTGGAAAGGGAAGGTCTCTGAGACCAAAAGAACAGGTCCTCAGGTAAGAAGCAAGGGCTGTTAGTCACCGAATATGAACAGTACTAGTCCCCATTCCCTCTAAGTTACAGCTGGGATTTTGTGATGTCTGTAAAGCCACTGGAAATTTAGTGTCTTTGCAAACAAGTCTGCTGATGTCCTGAGAACTGCCACTGGGAAACTGTAATAAAGAAGCTGTGGACAGTACCAGGTCCTTTAGCCACCCAAGGCCCACTTCAAACAGAGATTTGTTTTAAGTAGGAATATCTCTGCAAAGATGCACTGCTACCTTTGCTCTTCCTTCCCCTCCCTCAACTACATCTCCTTGCCAGGTCCTCTTCCAAGAGCAATTAGCCCTGGTACCTGCAGAAATCAAGGACAGTCTCCACATAAATCCTCTCTGCTTTCGTTTTATCATCCCTATAAGCCAAGTCACTGTGCCTGATCTGCCTAGGTCAATACTGAACCTTTTTTCCTTACCTCCTCCTGGTCAGCTTCTGGGTTTCAAACTGTTTTGTACATCTGAGACTAATGAAGGCATCTTTGAGGGAGGTGTAGGATTGAGTGAGGAGTGACTATTGGGGTGTCCAGATGCACAAGCCTCTGCTATGTAGGCAAATGCAGACCAGACAAACTTGTGACACCCTGTCTCCCTCCCATGCATCCCTGCTGGAGAGCAGTGGTGCCTGGGAGAAGGATAAGTGTGGACCACCTGGCCCGTTAGCATGAGAATCACCATTGCTTTATGCCTTCCAGCTAATGGGTGGTTTTAGCTCTTCTAATCTCTAATCAGTGCTGGAGAAACCTAAACAAACTAGCCTGGCCCATTCCAAAGCATTCATAATTACTGGATCAGGCTCAAAGATAATGCATTTAGGGCTGCTCTAAAAACATTTCAGATAGGGTGAATGTAAATAAAGTGGCCTATAATTGACCCTTCTGCTGACATCTGAACTCTGGCTGCACTGATGCACCTGGGCAAAACAATATGAGGATGAAGAGGGGTGCCTGGGGCATCAGGCAGGTCCAGACCTACCTCTGAGCATGACCTGTGGAGCAGGAGAGATAAGAGTGTGGATCAGAGCTGCAGGAGCCTGTGGGGTACCTGAGCCCCTTGCATGTGAGCCAACCAGGCTCCAGAGAACAAGTGCTGATGGAAGTGTCAAACATGCTGATGAGTTTTGGGGGGGTGGAAGCACAAGAGGCTGATGTGCAACCACAGATGTAACTCTGGCAGTGCAGGTGAGATATGCAGTGAACATCTGGGTACCTAACCCTGACGAGGAGGAAGACGTGATGCTGGGAACTCATTTCTGGGCCATTCGTTTATTTCCTTGAAAGCCTGCTGTTTAGTGTGATTGCCTTAGGGAGCAGCTGTGCGCAGGATGGAACAAGTGGGTCTTGCCAGTGCCTCCCTCCTCCCTGCAGGGCTCTGCTCAGCTCCCTCCCACCACCCCAATTCAATGAGCAAAGCTACTGAACTGATGTTGCTGAAGGGAGGTAAAGTTTCATGCACCAGGGCAGCATGGGGCTGGAGCATTGGGACCTACAGTCCTGGGGAGTGTGTAGGGAGGGGCAGAGAGCCAATACCCTGGCATCCAACAGCCTGGATTTTAAGGCTTAATGTTCCTTTTGAGGGGGAGTAAGGGTCCCCCCTGCAGGGGCAGAGGACAGGGCACAGGTCCTTCTGCCCCTGCTACCAACTCACCCTGGCCTTGTTCATGTTCCCCTGGCACCCCCTGGGAAGGGATGGGGATGAGGGAGGGAAGACCCCCTGTCATCCCACTCTGATGTGCTTCACTGTGAGCCAGAGGCAATTCCCATCTCCCAGTACCTTTTACTCATGGCTGAACTTTGCTGAATCTCCAGGGAGAAAGCAGAATGCTGGTGACCAAATACAGCAATCCCAACCTTCCTCTTCACAGCCTCCCTTTCATCATCACCTGCCCCTCACCATGCCAGCTCTGGGACTCGGGAGACTTTCTCCAGCACTCACCACAAAGCACTTTGTGGCAGTCTATTAAAAAGCAGGACTTTAAAAATAATAACACTGTTTTAATCTTCTTGTCTTTTTTTTTTTCTTTCTTCTCCCTCTCCCCTGCCCCCATTACCCATGAAGAAAAAATGAGGGAAAGAAAAAGGCAGAAGGGCACTTTGTTTTCTCCCCCCACACATTTGGAGTTGTAAAATACTTCTTAATCATTGGAAGCAAGAGGATCTCCGTGCTGGGCCTCCACTTTTTGTTTGTGAGTTTATTTTTCCTAATTCATCCTTGACAAAGGACAGAGCCATAAAAGAATCAACCAGCACGTCTGTGGGAAAAAACTGCCCTGAAAAGGGTCGGAGGAAAACTGTAGCATTTCCAAACAATTCCAAGGGCTAAAGCCTGTGTGAGATGCAGCTTCAGCTATAACTTGCCTTTCTAGGAACAAGCCTACATCTGTTTGGCAATGCCATATTTTGTAGGGTAAAATAAACCCTTGAGAACAAACAGGCCAGCTTATCCAGACGGGTAAATGCCTGGGAACAGAGCTCACTTGTTAATCCTAAAACTGTCAGCAAAGACCCACTGGAGAAATTATAGCTGGCCACGGGCACTCAAGCTGTTTCCCTCTGCCTCCCCGCCTCCCCCCATCCCCACAACAGCTGTAAAATCTTCTTTATTGTTCTGCTGGAGTTGGAGAGCGGCGCAGAGAGGTCTCCCAGCCCAGGGCTGCAGCAGCAGGGGCAGGGGGAACATCTGATCCATTGTATCTGCACCAGTGTTATTGCTTCAGTGGCAGACAAAGAAAACGACGGCAATAAAAGAAGGAGAACAGCCCAAGCATCTACTAAAGAGGCATATGAACAGCAAATCCTGGCTCGTTCCCACATCTGAGCTGCGTAAGGTTTCTTTCCCTACAGGATCATTATGTTTAATGTCCTCCTGCAATTCAGGCAGCTGAGCCAGCGGAGCCCCTTCCCTCCCCCTCCTCTCTACCTTCCCTTCTCTCATCAGATTTCGAGCCCTCCCTGTGGAAAAATGATTTGTGCACAAGCAGCCTACACAACGGTGCTTAGAAGGAATTTGCCCCTGCCAGGAGTTATTAATGGCACCCCAGTAAATGCCCCCAGCAAAACGGGCCGCTGCAAGCATCAAGTGCGTGTTGAAAAATCGGGTTTAAATCGTCCCTTGGGGAATGACCTATTGGCCACCTAAAAAACGCAGGATTGGTTTGCTGTATAATTAAGTTCAGGCCATCTCTTGTGCTTACACATGCAGAAACCCAGATGTCATCTTGGTGCGAGTCAAAGTTCTGGGCTCTTTTAAAGCACCAGAAGGCAGACCGTGAGGGCATAACATTTGCCACTGGAAGAAAACCTACTCTGAATACTTGGAATATTTAACTGACTGCAACAGATAATTAGCCAAACCCTCTTATGCCTCCAAATATAGATTCATTAGTCATATGAAAATATCTCATTGGAACCAAATGTGAGTCATTAGTGAAGTCAACAGCAGATCATAAAAAAGGTACCGAGAGCCTCCTTCCCGCTATCCCTGAGAAGTTGTAAGTGTGCAGTGAAAATAATTTGCTCCATTTTCTATTGAACATCTGCTGGGAAATCTGTTTAAAAGGGAGGCTTTTGAAGGGCTGCTGGTATGCAGGGTTGTGCATCCCATTTTCCCACTTCAAGATTTGTGGGAGTAACAATTGCAAATTCTGTGCTAGGCTTTTTTAATGTTTTGGGGTTTTTTTTGTCTTCTTGAAGAGACTTTCTCAAGTCACCCAGGCTAAAATTTGGGTTCTGTAATATAAAAAGAGATTTTGTAACATGAAGTAGAATAAAAACTCTCCGTTATTTCCTTGTAATTTCAGGGGAAGATGTTTGTTGGCTTGGATTTTCAGAGTCCCTTACACTCAGAGCAAAGAGTGCTGCTGCCACAGGGACCCCAAAACCAAGTGGATACTTTCCAAAGTGAAATGGGAGGGGTTAAAATCAGTGTCCAGCTTAAAGAAGGTGCAAACAAGCAATGGTGTGTTTTAAAAATCAAAGCAAATGGATAGCTGCTCTATGGCAAGGTATCTGCAGCATGATGGGCAGACAGAGAAAGGGACCATGCCTGATTAAACTGTTGTAAAACCTGAGTTATTGTTTGGGAAGACCCAGGGACTGGGATGGGACTGCATACTCCGTCCCAGGAGGTATCACAGATTTCACAGAGCATGCAGAACGCTGCAGTCCATCAACCAACCCTGCAGTCATCAATCACACAAACACACACGTTGTTGTGTAACTCCAGAGCCGGGAGTAATCCTGTGCCAAAAGTTGTGTTGTGCGAGTCGTCAACAGCAGCATTTTGCATTTTTCTTAATTTGAAAAAAAAAACCAAAACCAGAACAATAAAAAATTACACCAGCAAATTTTAAATGCTTCAGAGCTGACATTTTTCTCGTGGCTGAGGCAACTCAGGCTGCCTCAGTGCCTGACTTTAACCATACACCCCACAAAGATATTAAGTGAGTTTTCCAGCTTCATTAGCTCAGTTGCATTCCCTTTGTTTTGTTGTTATTATTTTTTTTTTATGGAAAAAAAAGTCACCTCTATGTAATACCCTTTGTACTTAAAATCTTCTGTGGAGTCTGTGACAGTCGGGCAGCAGGAAAAGGAGTGTGATAGGGTTTGAAATGGGCATTTCACACCAAAACTCCCAATCTCAGAGCCCTCCGTCTCTGTGCCTCTGGTTGTACCCCACTTTTCATCACCCTTGTGAGGCAGTGCCACAAGGGAGGTGCCGAGTCATCTGCAGATGGCTTTGATCAGGGAGTAAAATGCCCTGTGGGCAGCCAGGCTGGAGACATGGGGCATCCCTATGGGTATGGAGCCTTGGGTCTCCAAGAGGTCTCACCCAACCGCAGAGTCCTGTTCCCATGGAGGCAGGGTGGCTCCCAGGCCCAACACTTGGTGAGCAACTGGGTGTTGAGACTGCTCCTGAGTCCAGGTTTTGGCCCCCATCCCCATGGTGGCACCTGGACTGAAATGCGGCTGCTCGTGCCAGGCCTGGCACTTTTGGGGCAGTGGGGTGAGAGTGGGCCCTTGCTTATGCCCTCAGCTCCCCTCGTTTCTGGGGCAATCACCCAGTTATCCCTCTCCCAGCACTGGAAGTTGCTGTCAGGCACGACCCCAGCCCCCTGGTGGAGTGGGATCTCCATCCCTCCCTGTTCTAGGTGTCTCTGTGCGGCGGATCTTGATTCCCTCCGTGTCTGGCCCCGCCATATTCAGCGGGGCAGACTCCATGCCCGGAGGGAGACCTTGTCTCCCACTGCAGTAGGCCCTCACCCCGTGATGGTCACACTCCCCATTTCCTCTTTGGGTCATCCCCAATCTCGTGTGCGGCTGCCCCCAGCCCACTCCGCGTCTGATCCCCGCTCCTCACCGGGAGGGACAGCCCCGACCCCCGCAGGGGAACGGGGGCGGGAGCGGGGGCGGCTCTAGGACCCAGCGGCGGCGCGGCGCGCCCGGCCCCGCTCAGCTCCGCTCAGCCCGACTCCGAGCCGAGCCGAGCCGAGCCGACCTGTGCCGTGCTGTGCCTCGCCGTGCCGTGCCGTGCCGTGCCACGCCGCCCGGTTCCGCTCCTCTCCGCCCCGCGCCGCCCCGCCGGGGGG
>NW_024581135.1:14515587-14531812 GCF_017639235.1 Corvus kubaryi
GGTGGCGGCGGCGGCGGCGGGGCTGGCGCTGGCGGGGCCGGCGCTGCCCGAGGTGCTGTTCCGCTGCCCGCCCTGCACGGCGGAGCGCCTGGCCGCCTGCCCCCCGGCCGCCCGCCCGCCCTGCCCCGAGCTGGTGCGGGAGCCGGGCTGCGGCTGCTGCCCGGTGTGCGCCCGCCTGGAGGCCGAGGCGTGCGGTGTCTACACGCCGCGCTGCGCCGCCGGCTTGCGCTGCTACCCCGACCCCGGCGCCGAGCTGCCCCTGCAAGCCCTGGTGCAGGGACAGGGCACCTGCGCCCGCCGCCGCGACACGGCCGAGTACGGCGCCAGCGCCGAGCGCCCCGCAGGTGAGCAGCGCCCGGCCCCGGCCTCCGCGGGTCCGGCACGGCGCGCCCAGAGCCGCGTACCGGGGACGGGGCACCGAGCGTCCTGCGCGGCGCGCCAGGGACCGGGCACTGCGCGCCGGGGACCTGGGACTCGGGACCGCCCTCCGGGCTTCGGGCACTGGGGATAGTGCATCGTGCGTCGCTCACCGCGTACCGGGCACTGGGGACAGTGCGTCGTGCTCCGCACACCGGCCACTGGGGACAGGTGGGCGCTGGGCACCGTGCGCTCGGGAACGTGTGTGCCGGGCAGCGCCGCGGTGCCGGAACGTCCAGGGGACAAAGGAATCCTTAAGGGTGACCTCAAGGGGGTCCTCTCGGGGCAGAGGGACTCCGCGGGAGGGCAGACAAGGGGAATCCGTGCGGGAGAGGAGCGAGAGTAAATCCACGGAAGCACAAAGAGGGAAGGAATGAGAGGGGCGCTGGAGGGGGGACAAAGCATGAGCGGATCCCTGAGGTGGGCAAAATGGGATTTTGGGGGTGCAGTTACTTCGGGGGTTAGAGAGGTTTTCTTGGCATGGGACAGGAACCCCAGCGGTGGAATGTAACGAGGTGTGTGTATGTGGGGGGGAATGTAGGGACTGCTCCAGGGGGAAAGCTGGAGGTTGGGGTCTTTTAGGGAAAAAAAGCCCCACCATGGGAACACATAAGGATGGATGAACTTTGGGGAGATGCAGCTGAGGGGCGGGGAGGGTCCTTTGGGGAGCAGAGAGAAGTGAACGTTCAGATTTGTGTTCGGTGGAGGAGTAAAACCACCCTGAAGGGTGATGGATACCCCAAAGATCTGGGGAGAGGTGGTGTGGGAGGACTATGTGCTGCCTGATGGGAAGGGGGAGGCTGAGGGACTGCCGGGGCCCTGCTATGTGAGGAACCTGTTCCCAATGGCCACCCTTCCAGCAGATGAGGTGACTTCTGCCAGCTCCCGTGGGGGGTCCTGACCCCCTCAGGCCCCCCTGCTCCGGGCACTGGGTGCAGGGACAAGAGGAGCGTCTCCCGGGGGCACAGCTCCGGGGACAGGGACGTTAACAGGCTCCTGACCTGTTGCTGTGATTGCCGTGGGAGGGAGCGCTCTTGGGGTTGCCGATGCAGCCGTGCTGGGTTTTATTAATGCCTCCTCTCCCCTGCGATCAACTGCCAGCTCTTTCCTTTTCCGTGGGATGTTGGGAATTGACAAATCAGCTCTGGAAATAGAAACCAACACTTTCTCCTTTGTAATCATCCCCCCTTGACTTCTGCTGCCTTGCTGGTTATGCTCCCCTGGCTATGACTGGGGCTTTGACCTTGTTTGCATAACTAGTTCAGCAGCACGACTTTGAATTCCCTCCCTTCCCTCTTGAGGCTTTGTTTAAAAGCGCTCTGAACCGGGCTGTACCTCTTGGCTTCCCTCCCTGTGAGGATGGGAATGCAGCCAGGTACCTGTGCACGCTGCTCCGGGTACCTGTGCACGCTGCTCTGCTCGAGGAGGAGAGATGGAGAGAGAGGAGTAAAGAAAAAGCAGCAGCACGGAGAACTTTGCACGTTTCAAGAAGGGGCATCGCACAGCCAGGCTGTGACTGCTGTTGTCCCCACTCCTGTCCCCTCTCCTGTCCCTGCACCTTTGTCCAGCTGTGAAGGGTGAGAGTGGAGAGCCAGGACTTTGGAGAACATGTTGATGCGAAATCTTCCTTGACTACAGAACATGAGTGTCAAGGGAATTAATTTTAAGACTCTCCAGAAGAAGCCAAGGGCATTTAGATTTAAGGAATTTGGAGCTGACTTCCAGGCTTATGATTTTACAAAAAGCTGGGGTGGGTGGAGGGTGTTGCAGTGATGGGCTGAGAGGTGATTTTCTGAGTTAGTTCTTTTTTTTCTTTTATGCACTTTAATTCAGAATTACGTTAACTTCACTCAGTATTTTGCTTGATTTTATTATCTTTATTCCTTTATAATGGATGTGATTTATTTGATTGTATCTCTGTGTGTAATACACACAGACATAAATAGCGCAGTTTAAGAACCCTATAATGTATGTGGTGCTCTGTAATATCCATAGGGGGTGAATAATAAAAGTACTGGCACATCCTTAACCAGTGTGATGTGAAACATGCAGCTGGAATATTCACAGTTGAGCATGTCTTGGCAGAGGAGCTTGGACATTCAGAAAAGGGTTTGCGCTCTTCAGATTACAAAACTTTTAACAGGTTGTTGTAGCCATTAGGAAAAAAATCCCAACCAAACAAAAACAACCAAACCCACAACAAAAACAAAACCTGAATCTGCCAGCTTCACTTGATACTCTTCTCTTCAGACTCTCATCTTTGATCCCATCTGCACTGTGCTTGCTAAACATAGATGAGGGAGCTGAGTTTGCTTTTCGTTTTAAGCAGTGACAGAGAAAAGCACTCTGGCACCCAAAAGAGCAGGGACTGGAATTTGCTTTCAAATGCTGATGTTAAGCCAGTTTCAAGAGTGCCCCAAGAGCAAGTATTTGCCTGCAAAAAGCAGGTGTTGAGGGTTTTTTGGTGTGGTTGGTTTTGTGGTGCTTTTTTTTCTTTTAAAATGTGCTTAAAGGTATTTATCCTTTTCCCCCTTTCCAGCTTGAGAAGGCTCCTTTGGCTGATTCAGGACTGGAATGCGGAGCTCGTGCTATTCCTAAATTAAGAGGTTGGCAAGTTTTTTTGTCCCTGATGAGAGGCAGAAGGATTGCCCAAATGAAACAAGGAATAAAACTCTGCAAATTCTCCTGCTATGGCTCCAGCATTGTTTAGTCTTCCACTAAGGTCTGTAAAGCCAATCCTGAAATGGTTGTAGGCGGAAAGTAACATAAACCACCATGTAGCTAAGAATCAGGGGATGTTGCTCATTGCACAAGAGGCTTTGGGTATTTTGGAGATGTTGGGAATGTTGGAACAAAATAACAGCAGTCTGTGGAAATCAGTCTGAGAACTTCTGCCCTCCCTGGGGAGGCGAGTGCATCAACTCCCACCAGTGGTGGGAGCGAGGTGGAGACTCAGCATCTCCAGGGATCAGGGCCTTTTAGGTAGTTTTGCTGCCTTTGGACCACATTCCTTTGCAGTTTGTTTCAGGTCATGGTGTAACAAATGTCTGTACCTCTGACTGGAACCGCCTGACCTGGGGACAGAGTTGTTACTGTGTGCGCAGTGCTCCCAGAGCTCATGCTGGTCTTGAGTGTATTTATTCTCTCAGCACCTCAGCAAGACTATCATGCTGTTTTGCAGATGGGGTAGATGATGTGCTCAAGGTCCTCCAGGACACAGAGAGCAGAATGAGGACTGTCTTTTCATTGTGTTAGTCTGTGTCCTGGCAGAAAATGTCCCAGTCCCTACAGCCACCTTCTAGTGAAACAGGTCTAAGGTGGCCACATGGGTCTTGTAGACACAGTGTGATTTGAGAGGCATTTTAGGTACCACTGGGGTCTTTCAGCCCCTCCAGTCTCAGCCAGAGGGTGGAGATCCTGCCTTCTGTTTTAGCCATGATGAACTGGAATCAGGAGCTTGTGTGGTGTTGTCCGGCTCTCAGTTCCCATGTCCTTTCCCCTTCCTTCTGCTGGGTTCAGCTCTCACCTTATGTCAGAGTAGGCTGGTTCAGGAGATAGTCCTGCAGCAAGCCAGCCCCAGAAAACAACTGTCAGATCAATGACCTGAACTGGCTCACGGTGCAGCAGGGTGCCCAGCAGGATGCCAAGTGCTGCTGCCAGGTGGGAACTTAAGCTAAGAGGTGGAGCAGGGCAGATCTCAATGAAGTCAGCAAATGCCCTAGATTGTTTTGCCCAAGCTATGAGAATAGCTGAAGAACATATTTTCCCCTAATGGAGACAAGATCCTAGGAATAAAGTTTGTTCCACTGTGAAAAAAATGGTTCTTGAGCCACTGTTCAAAGCTGACCAGTTAAGAGAGTTTTTTTTCCCTTTACCAGTGCAGTTCAATTGTGCTTGTGGTATAATTTTGTTGTTGGGATACTTGTACGAATTTAGTGGAATATGTCTCAGAACCCACTGCTAGCTAATGAGTCCTGCTTTGGATCTCATTTATTAAAACAAATGTGGGTTTTTTTAGTCCATGCCAGTGCAAAGTAACCTTTCCAAAGGGAGAGAGAGCTGTGCAAAGAATGTGGCTCCAAGCAAACTCGAACTTGAAGGGATGGGGTGGCCTTATTCACCTGACCAGGGTCTCCACTTTGAACTCCCATGATACAAAAACAGCGTCAAAATAGTTAACTGTTAAAAACACAGCTTGTTTTAGCATCCAGCTAAAATCCTTATTTGGGTAGCTCCAAATGCCACACATCCTTCCTTACAGGTCAGATGTCAAAACCTTCATTTCCCCATGGCAGGCAGCTGCTAAAAGAGAGTTTAATGTATTACTCCAAAACACAGAAGATTCTGAAGTTGGAGGTAGCATAATGTAACTGGAATTTTAACAGCAACTTGAAAACCATGCCAGTAATGCTATGAATGCATTTTTCATGTCTATGGAATTGCCAGGAAGACTTCTGCTTTCTCCTGCTTTTATAAGGAAATGAAGCATCCGTCATGATCTGCATGTGCAACTGTGTATCTGTCCTTCTGCCCCCACAACTTCTGACCCTGTCAGTCAAGCTGGTGGGTCCAATGCAGCCATGGATGTCCTGAAAGTACTGTGTTGCTAAAGCGTGGGTGAGGGGTAGAGGAGAGCCAGGCTGTGAGTGTCCCCCTCTTTCTGTGCTGGAAGCACATGAGCAAGAGGGAGGTTAGTTAGGAGTGCAGCAACCAGGCATTCAGCCTGGCTTATGCAAGCTTGGGCATTGCTACACGCCAGGGAAGCCAGCTATGAGAACCAAATCCACAGGAGTGTGTTCATATGTCCATAGCCACTACAGCAGCTCTGCCCAGGATAAGCCAAACGTCTACACCACTCCTTGCCTTGGAAGAAATTATTAGAAGTGAAATGCAATTAGTAACAGCTGTAGGAATGATAGGTGAATGGGAAAACCACACAGCTCATCTGTCCTCATTGCCTATGAGGCTTTGCCAGGTGGTGGACCAGGTTTTCCCGCTCCTCCGCAACAGCTGTGTCTGGTCAAGAGCTAACCTGGTCATCTTTTAAGTATTAAGACAATAAATAACACCTTTGTGAAGCAGTTTCTTGAAAATAATGCTATCCCCTGCCACAGCCCCACTGGAGTTTGCCATGGTGGGAGTGATGTGGTGTGAAAATGGTGGTTTGGAGGGAGAGGGAAGCCTGGGAAGATTTCAAGGCTCTGACCCAAAGCAGAAATGTGTTTTCATGCTGTCCCTTGGCAAATGATCTGTTTCCTTCTTGCCCTTTGCAGTTGTTTCCTTTCCTCTGGATTTCAGGCTTATACTCACTGAGTATGGTATTTGTCAAGGGAACAGCAAGAAGCCCCATCTGTGAGAAAGTCCATGTCGTTTGTTTTATCCACATCCAGGAATTGAGCTGAGATAAACAATTCAGGAGGCAAAACAGTGAAAACTGGAATGTGAGAGGTGTCTTTGTGTATGGCTCTGTACTAGACCTGGCTGCAGTATCATCTGGGTCTAATATATCTGCCCGATGGGCAGCTGTTGCTGTTGTCCACAAACACAGCTAGATTTTTGAAGGCAGAGTTTCATCCCAGCAGCCAGCAGAATTCCTGTACCTGCTTTTCCTGGTCATGTGTTCTGAGCTAAGGACCTAGGAGAAACAGTAGTTTGCCTGGTGGATTATTTGCATTTCTGTTTGGATTGGACAATTCTAGCTTCCTGAGCATGGTAACATCTGCCTTTCCTGCTGGGATTCTTTCAGGGAGGATCTTTTGCTCTAAGCAGACAGAGTAAGAGGAAGGCCAAGGTAGAATGTAAAGATGCTTTGTAAAGCATTTCTGTTACAGAAGGAAGGCTAAGCTTGGTGGTGTACTGAGTTTTCAGGCATAAGAATTCCTGTTTTCTTCTTTCTTCCCTTGAGTTGGGGTGAGATATGTAACTGTGATAACTGTCTGCTTAGCAGACCCTTTCTGTATTGGAGAGATGCAAATCCATTGCTGTTTCTTACACTTCCACTATCGCTTCCACCCATCTTCACCCCAGCTCTCCCTTGGGAAGGTGCTGCTGGAATCAGTGCCCCTGTGATGGTGTCCTTTAGCAGCATGTCCTGAACACATTGTGCTTGGCTTTCCAACTTGTGCTCTCTGACTGTTTGCATCTACCAAAAGGGGCAGGTTTGTCCTGAGGCTTGCATTAGTGAGTGCCCTGTGCCTTGCTGGGGGAGGGAGCTGTAGTACGTGTGTGCACCAATGCAACAACGTGGTGCCTCATGGGTGCTGAGTGTGCTGTGGGATTGGGAGGCTGAGCATGGTGCGTGGTCCTCCTGTGGACTTGAGAGAGAAAGAAAAATCCTTGCTGGTGGTCCTAACATATTGTGCAGATTATTCTGCTGAGCTGATGTCGTGGCAGCCGTGTGCCACTTTTTTCGCGGAGCACATTCTCGTGCTCTGTCATACACATCTTGGTCTTTGTCTGGACCCCCAGAACCACGACAAGGAGTTTACCCAACCAAATCTTCACTTTTCTGGAAGGATGAGTTTTCCACCAATTTATCAAATTTCAAATCTAGTCTTATTATTTCCAAAAAGACAAACTACCTTCAGCAGACCAAGTCTGACTGAAACATCTCTGCCTACTTTCAGCAGTCACTGCCAGCAAGCTGGAAGGTGTTTTTCATTCACAAACTGGCCAAGTGTGATCTCATTAAACGTTGAGTTGACAACTAATTACAAGAACATGTGATATGATGGCTATCCTAGGCAAAGGCTGAGGAGAAAGGGGTTAGTGCTCAGCTGTTGGAGCTTTGCTGCAGCCCAGCATTTGACAGCTCTTTGTAATTGCATTATTGATTGATTTCTGCTCAGTGTTTTGCCAGACATATCATTTCGTGAGATACCAGTGGGAAGATGAAGTCTCTTGCTGCATCAGCTTAGGGTGGAAATAAATTGTTTAAGAAAGGAAAGGATCAGTAATCACATGCCTTTCTTGTGGACTGAAATACTGGGAGATATCAGGTCACTTTTATAAGCCTTGAACTATCCTCTGACATTACAGCTTTTATTCTGAAGAAAGCTGCACTGTGCCTCTTGGCTGGTAAGGGAACAAGTTCACTGCCTGGTGCTCTCTGTAGTCAAAGATCCCATTAATTCTGCCGGCTGCAAGGAACGATTTCTTGGTATTTCATTCTGGACTGTAATTGAGAGTGACACAAAGCACTGGTGGGAATTGGACTGTGTTGAAATCCCTGATTTTTCTTACAGTTTTCTGCAGATAAACCAGCTCAGGTGGGATGAGGGTATTTCTAATGCACTGCCCTTGAAATTAATAATATTTTCAACACCTTACTGGCTGGAGGCAATTTTAGAGAGGTGTTTTTGTGCGTCCTTGCAGCTTGTTCTTGTAGCCAGGTGATGCAGGATGTCTACAAGATTGACACACAGTGCACTGCCCTCACCTGCATGACAATGTGTGTGGGAGAGTCCTGTAGTCCTGTAGTCCTGTAATATCATGAAAATTCATAAAGCTTTGCCCAGTATTTTTGCTTCAGCCTACAGCAAGATTTCCTGGTACGATGTTGTTGATCAGACTTCAGCCAGAAGTCTGTTCTCAGCTCTCCTTGCTAGTTGTAGAAGACTTAGACTAAGCTGATGAATTTCTCTTGGCTTGGTGAGGAGATTGAAGTCTTCCCTTGTTTTCTCCTTGCTGTTTTCTAACTAGAAAAGGGTGAGCATCTGATGTCCATGTCTTCAAGAATACTTGCTGCTCAGTCAGAGGTGACTGGTGAGTTGCTGAAAGTCTTTTTGTGGTTTAGGGTGTCCTTTAAGATCTTTTTGGTACCTCCAAAGATTAGGTATGTGTCCTTAGTGTGACCAGGCTCTTGTAGTGTAGGGAGTACCCTGTATTTAAGAATTCCTGCATTTTGCTCCAGTGAAGCTGGACAGAATCTGACATTTTTTTGTATGTGGAAAGTTGCATGGGGTCATTTTCTGTTTGAGCCCAGGAGGTTTTGTCTGCAGTGCTCAGCGTGCCATTTGACTGCGGGCTGAGCTGGGTGGAACGCTCCTCTCCGTTTGCATCCAGAGAGTCACCTCCCTTTGGCTCTTCAAAAACAAGCAGAAATGGGGAGGAAAACTCAGGTTTAGTGAAGAGGAGTGGCATGAAGAGGAGAAGCAGGATGGGTGGCTGGCATGAGGCTCCATCCTCCCACTGTTGGAGCCCGGAGCTGGTGCTGTGGCTCTTCCTCGTAGCCCCGACTGTGACTGTAGCTACCAAGGCTGTGGATAATCCAGGACGGCTGGCTCAGAGACTCCCCAGGGTGCCTGGTTTGTGTCCTCTGGGACCTGGCTGCTGGGAGGGTTTGGTGTGAAGGTTGGAGCCACCACGGTGTTTCTGTTCATGGTGGAGCTGACCCAACAGCCCTGGGACTTTCCGTGGCTGTTTTTAGTTCCTCCTTATCGTCCTTGCTCACTCTGCAGTGCCTGTGCTAAAGACAAATTCCAGTTGTATTGGTGAATTGTATCTTGCTACTTGGGGACACCTCTCAGGAGTGCTGCAATCCACCCTTCCCTCAGTAGCTGCTTTGCTCTTCTAGCCTTGCAGCTGAACCAGCGTGAGGAAAATGCTGAGTGATGACACTGTAACAAGTCTTAACACTGCTTTCTGAAGGTGGAAGAACTGTTCCAGGCTCCATCCCAGGCTTTGAAAAGGCACCTCTTAGTCCAGCTGATCAAGGACAATGTTCCTTTTCTGGAACCTTCTTTCTCTGCACTACTGGGCTCCAACAGCCATTCTTCTAGCACAGTACTCACTACTAACTAAGGGCCATGAATTTGAAATGGTCTGTTATGTGTAGAGGGCCCTTTCTTTTTGTCTGAACATCATCCAAACTTCATAAATAGAATGGCAGGGAAACCACTGCTGCACCATCTTGATCTGACTGTGGTGTGAATGAACAAGTAAATAATCTGCCAAGATGGAAATTGGGAAAAGTAGACCTAGAGCAAAGGCTGGCCATGGTAGGGTGCCTCTTCCTTTGGCTATGGTGAACAGGACTGCTTCCACAGCTTGTGCAGGGGTGGTTTGGGCAGGGTTTTGTTTAGGCAGAAATCCATGTTGTGACAGACAGTCCACTACAGAGATCACTTGGAGCAGAAGATCTGGATTTCTAGTGGTGTTTAGGGAATATTGCCATTCCTGGGACAGGATGCTGGGTCAGCAGTACAGGTGGTATTTAGAGGCTGACCCACCAATCCATCACCGAATTTAAAGAGCACTCTGGAACTGGGAGAGAAAAGTGAGACTATGGTAAAATGTTGCCTTCTTACATGTCAGCTCCCTGTGGGAATACTGAGTCATTTTGTTGTTGTTGATTTTAGTAACTAAAATCAGTGTATTCTCTCCTTTTTTTCCTTGCCAGACCCACAGACCCTGTCACCCTGAGCTTTCAGATTCCATTAATTCTTGTGCATTATTGAGGGATTTTGGTTGATTAGATTCTTGCCTGGAATTTCTCTGTGGAGGGGCCTGGTTTCCCACTCCCTGCAGATGGGACCTGTAAAGCTCAACTTCCTCACACACCCAGCTCGGTGGTGGGAATACCACTTCTGATGTCTTTAGGAGAAACTTGGTACCCTGTTCCTTTCAGGGCACCTGTTGCTGAGAGCATGGCCAAGACTGGGCAGGTGGAAAGCAGTTGGTTTACAGAGCTTTGAATAAAGCCAAAATGCCTGTTTTGGGCTGACTTTGGAGGTCTAAGAAGGTCTAGACCTCTCTGCACATAACTGAGGCATGGTTGGTCTGTGGGCACTGGGAGGAATTTGGCATGGAGCCCTCTGAAGGAACTATCTAGTCTAGTAAAACTTGGGCTGTGAGAGTCAGTGTGAGGAAATAACAACATCCACTTTGGTTTCTGCAGGCTCTGTCCCAGGGGCCAGTTGGGTGTTGCAGGAGGCCACAGGAATCCTGCTTGTGACCACAGCCAGATTAATGGCCACTTGGGCAGCTTTCCAGAAGTGAGGAATTTGTCCACTTTCACAATAATAGCTAGAAATTCCACATGAATTAATTAGTTTTATTACAGGACTTGTCCTTCCTGCTCCTCCAGGGCTGCCTGAAACGCTGAACTCATTACATGAAGAAATGGAAATAGTACTAAAAATAAGAACTGGTATTCCAAGCCTTTGTGAGGAAACGGACAGAGTACACTGACATCCTCCACCAGACGTGCTTCCCAAGCTGTGACTTTTGGCCAGATGACATCTAAACCCGAGTTTTAGATCAATTGCAGCCACTTAAACACCCCAGCCTGCTCCACAAGGCAGTCTTCTCTCAGCCTCTTATTCCCTGCTCAGCTTAGGTTGTTCATCTAGGCTCTGTAATTACTCCCACCATTTCAGTTTGATGTACTGTTCAGATCTGACCCTTGGATGTTGTACAGTGAAGGCTGCACACCTTCAGCCTCCTCTCCCCATTAGAATGGGCTTTCCCACCTTCCAAGGACACTGTTTGCTTTTATGGCAGTGAAGTGCTTGGAAATACCCCTGGGAAAGGGTGCTCTGAACTTGAGTTATGGTAGCATGGGACTTTGGAAATGTTTGATTGAGTGTAGAGTAATGTTAGACTGAGTAAATATTTTGGGAGCCCAGAGCTGGTAACTTTCCCTTGCTTACCTTTGTGGGGCGTCAGCCTGCAGAAACTTACCACCTCTCACATGGCTTTTAAACAAATGTTGTCTGTGGACTCAGTGTGTTTTTATTTTAATCCCTTTTTAGAAGTGCTGATGTTGTCTTGAGATTTGGCCTTCTGGTAAGGGCACGTGTACTGCTTGCTGGTCATTCCAGTGTTTGCTTTATGAACATTGCTTCAGATATTTGTGGTTGGACAGGGGTTCTCATTTGAGTCTGACCCCGCCTTTCTGCTCAGCCCCATCTTTGTGACCCAGGCTTGACATGTTTCTTTGGATGAACTGAGTTCAACATGAGAAATCTGACCAGTGAGGTGGTAAAGTTCCTGCAAGTCCCACAGCACAGAGTGCTGCTCAGCTTCTGTGAGAATTGTGACCCTCATCCTGGATGATGGCCAAATGAGCTAACAAGGACTGAAATGCAGAATTTCCAGCATTAACGAAATGTGCCCTGTACGAAGAGTAAAAAATGCAAATGCAGATATAGATTCTTTAATCTCAGATGGTTGGAGAGCTTCTGTTATTCTAATAATTTTTGTTGTGGATTTCAGTCACTGCTTTCCTCCATTTTTCTCTTTATTCTTTTTATCAGGCTGGTTTCACAGATGTGTTACCTTACTCCTGGCCATTAGGCTGGTCCTGCACGTGCTGAAACTGACATTTGCAAATTCAGACCACACTGAAAGTGCTTGGGCAGTGCAGATCTGATAGGGCAGTAGGTGAACCTGGCCAAATGTCTGTCACATTCATAATCCTGCCTTAGGTGATAGCCAGTGGCACACAAATTGGGATCTTTTGAGTATGGAGTGACCCTTGTGAGGTGGGAACAGTGCTATGGAAACCCGTCATGCTGCTGATACTGCTCAGCCCACGATTTCAGGTACCCAGAGGTACCTTCTTTATTAGGTCAGCTGCCCTCCTGACTTCCAGCAGTGGGGCTTCAAGTTCTGCGAGAGGCAAAGAAACCCACAGTGATGTCTGTGTACATCAGTGCTGTGTCTTGAGGCTTCAGCTGTGGTGAGAAGGGAGGTCCCATCACTTGGGCTGTGCCCAGTGGAAGCACAGCCATGCCCAGATCTGTTTTTATCCTTAGTTACAGGGTGTGCTAGGAGGGTTGAGCCTCCGGCTTGTCGTTGTCAGCAGTATCCTGTCCCCTGGAGCTGATCTGCCCTAGCAGAACTAAAACGTCTCAGCTGACCTAAAAAACTGCTTGTAATTGAAATGCAGTGGCCCCCATAAATATTTAACTGAGTCTGTGTTTTGCTGTGCATTTTTTTCCAGTTCTTCTCTTTTGCTTTTCCCTGCCTCTGTGTGGATAGTCAACTGAATGCACATCCCCTCCATGACATCCTGTGATGAAATGGCATTTTTCGCAGTTAAGTTATGCATCTTGCTTGTCTTCTATGATCATCATGTTTCAGACTGACATCAAGCTCAGTTGAGTATGTGTGCATGCTCCTGCGGGAATGTTTACACCCCACTGTGGGCTGCCCACTGCCATACAAACCACATCCTGACAACCTTTGCACAGTCTGCATTAAGATTTTGCAGCTCTGCTGCTGAATTGATGGACTATCAGACGAGGGAAGTTACCAAAATTTTGCCCAAGAAATAGCTGTGGATGGATGGGACTTCAGGTTGTGTGGCAGAAGGAGCCTGCAATGCAAGACTGCAGTTAGCGCAGTCAGACAGCGACAAAGGTATCTGTGTGAGCAGCCAGCACACTGGGCTGAGCTTTGGAAGTCCCTGAAATCGCAGGCTGAGCGGTGTCAGCGGCGTGACCTGAGCTGGGCTGACTGCCTGACACCAGTACCTGGGGCTTCTGCAGGGTGTGCAGCCTGCCCTGTACTGGAGTAACCCTGGCTGGGCTGCTCTCCTTGCTCCAGCTGTGGAAGCATGCACGGTGCCTGGAGGACAAGTAGCCACAGCCTGGCAGGGACTAGGACAGCGCAGATCAGACACTGCTCCCGTGGTGGAGTTAGGCTGGAGATGCTTGAAAGCTGTCGGGTAGGGTCACCCATCACTGCAGCTCAACCTGAAGCAAATGTGATTTCCCCACAGTGACAGTGATCAGCGACTGCATTTCAGAGCTGGAGAGGTGGTGTTGGTTCCCCTCTGCTCTGAACCCAGCACAGGGGCCGATGCAGGGCAGTGCTGCCATCCTGTCCTGGCTGACATGTCCTGGAGAGAGTGGGGCCCTGCTGTTCTCAGCTGGGTCAGACCCTGAGTGGCCTTGGGCCAGGGTTGCAGGTTTGCCCTCTTCCCAGACAGACACGTGCATCTGTTTAAGGCAGCCCAGGCACAGAGCGAGCGAGACTGAATCTCCCCCAAACCGCCCGTTTCCCAAGGACCTGAAGCGGGGACCGCAGGAGTGGGATTAAACACCAGAGTTAGAGCACACATATGTTGCAATGCTGCCTGGAGGGTGCTTCTGTCCAGGGGCTTTCCTGTGGAGAGACATAGCCGGGAAGCAGAAATAGCAAGTGACTAAATGTCACGGTTACATTCCTGCCATCTGAAAAGAACTCCCTATTTTCTTTTGGCTGCGAAAATTAACTTCCCTTTTCTCCTGCCCGAGCAGGCGAGCTGGCTCCCGGTGGCCGTGCCCTCATGGCGGATGCACAGGACGGTCCAGGTCAGACTGAAAGGAAAACTCTCCTACTGGGGGCTTTTCACTGTTGTGCTCCTTTCTAAAGAAAATGTGCACGGCTTTTCTTGGCCCTTGTGAAGGCCAAGATGCAGGTCTGTAGCTGGAATAGAATAAGACTGGCCTCATTTGCGAGCTCTTCTGGGTTTTGAGCTGCTTGCTTCCCTTCTGCATCCCGCTGAGCTGTGTGGGGTGGGGGCTGGTGGCTGGCATCCGGCTTTTTGTTATTCATGTAATTAATCTCATTCCTCCCTGACTGTGGCTCCGCAGCCCCCAGGCACAGACTGGCTGTTTGGCCTCTGCTGCACAGTAAAAGCTCCACCTGGAAGTCAAGGAAACTGAGGCAGGTACAGCTGAGTGTGTTGTTCTTGGGCGTGCTTATCCTTGGGTCCTGGAAGACTCAGTAACGGGACTGTACCTTAGGAGAGTAAGTTTCTTAGACTGAACAGCTTGCTAGTTGCTCCAGAGAGGAGTACTACAGAAAAAATGACGCTGCCACATGTTGCCTAGTTTGAAGATGGCAGGGTGAGGAAAACACTGAAAAGGCTCCAATGCAAAATTCCCTGGAATTTTTAAAAATTTCTTTTAATACTCTTTGCAATAGCAGAAATCTGGATTTTTGTGGGATGAGAGTGTGATGGGTAAGGAATGACTCAGCAGCTGCTCCACCTGGGAAAAGTCAAGAGCTTGGTCCTTTGATTTGCAAGAGGCTTTTGTGGGCCCTCTGGGATCTCCTTAGTGCCAAGAAGAAAATATGCATCATTATACCCATGCTGACCATGTGCATTCACGACAGCCTTCTTCCTTGCTGCTTTTTTTTTTTTCTCTAGAGCCCTGGACTTTTTTTCCCATTGCATTTTTTTTTTCTTGTCAACAAGTTTATTATTTTCCTGCTATAAGGTGCTGTGCTTTCTTTCTTCCTTTTGTGTTCTTACTGCATTTCTGCCAGCCTCATCTTCTCTTCCCATGCTTGGTCTCAACATTTGCTTTGCATATTTTCAGCAGGGTGCTAGCAGGATTATTGTGACCTGTCTGGCTCATTGAAGACCTGCTGAAACCTGCCATTCATTGATCCAGTGAGAGGAGCCGTCAGGAGCCCTCCTGCCAGGGTGGGAGGGTCAGGGCAGAGCTCTGCGCAAGCATGTCTGGGAGCTGTGGAGGTGACACACTCTGGGTTTGGAGTATGATGGAATCCACATGTTGGTTCCTGCTTGGGACTGATTCTTTTGGTTTGTCTGCCAAACCATTTGACAAAAAAAAAAAAAAAAAGTAAAATCTAAGGGTTTTTTTTCTGGTAACTTTGAAATATTGGCATTTCACTTGGGAGAACAAAGGAACCTCAAAATAAGTTTGCAAAGATATTTAAGGAGACCAGCAGCTAAAGAAGTTCACCACTTGAGCATCCTTAAAGGAAGAAAACTGAATGCATGTCCACACTCTCAAAAGCAATGCCAAAGAACATGACACCAGTGACCCATGATGTGTGAAAAGTCACCCCAAACTCTTCCTTTGCCTGAGAGATGAAGCCGGGCAGTCTGGGCTCCCACACTGTAACACATGGGTTTTGCAAAATGCTGACATTTCAGTTGGCATAAGCAGCTGGTGGTGTTTGGGAGAGAGCCTGGAGGAGCGCAGTGATCCCTCTGGGCTCGGTGAACCTCCTGAGTAGCAACTGTGGGAGCCAGCGGAATCTCAGGTTCAGTGGGTGTGGAAGACTTTAGTCCAAATGGCCAGGCTCTTGGTGGCTTGTGTTGTCATTGCCCTTGCAGTTCTTGCTGAAACTGGGCCATAAACATACCTCCCTGGTGGAGCTGCTGGCACACAGGCTCCCTCCACCCAACTGGCCCCAGAACTCACCGCAATCTTCTATTTCTTTTCCTTCTAAAAGGACCAAAAAGAAGCCTTGGGTTTGACCATAAGCCAGCCTTTTTGAGTTGATTGCTGTTACTGCTGCGATTAAACCCAAACAAAACCAAAACCTGGAATGTTTTCTATATGTCCAGTTTTAGTTCCTTTTTTTCCTGGTCATCAGCCAAACCAAACAGCCCCAAACAGACCCAGGTGTTTGCACTGTCCTGCTTTTCATGAAAACGCACAGTTGCTTTATAAAAATGCGTTCAAGAACTTGGGCTTTTCCTACTTGCTCTCTTTCTCTAGGGCATTCAGAGAGAGATCCTCTTCTCTGTTACAGCTGTACTGAGATGTTTTTATCCTGGCACTCTCTTTCCAAGGCGGGGCAAGGAGAAGCCATCAAGAAGCTGTGGAAAAAGCAGTGTGACCGAGAACCAAAGTGGACTTGGGAGCAAAGCTCTCCAATGAAGTTTTCTTGGGGGTGGTGTTGACACCCTGGATGGGTTAGATGTCTGCATCTATAGCCACCCCTTTTCTCCCCTCCTGCAGACTGAGCAAGGCCTTCCTGGAAGCCCATCCCAGACCTGGAGCTGGTGGCTTGTAAAGTGGTGCAAATCCAGTACCTGGACTGCACTTGGATCAGT
>NW_024581135.1:14531912-14603479 GCF_017639235.1 Corvus kubaryi
CCCCCCCCCAAGTCCACAGGGAAGGTTTTCCCAGGTTTCAGTGAGTCGAGTGACCATTAAGGCACGTGGGTTGAGACATATGTGGACCTTCATGTCTTGGCTCTCTTTCTCCAGTTACCTGAGGTGCTTGTCTGTCGTCTCAGCATGCAAATTCCTCTCTGCTTTGCATCATAATTCCAGCCGGTGCAAATCGCTCTCCTCCTCCGCTGATATCCGTTCTCTGACTTAGCATTTCTGCTGCTGCTGAGTTCTGGCCTTCCCCCTTTGGGGGCTGGCACCCACCAAACCCAGCTGAGAATGTAGCCCTTTGTGCCGGAGCTGCTTGCAGGAGCTGGGGAGCTCTGCCTTCCCTGCTGCGAGCCTTTTTGGCTGGAGAACGCGTGCCCTTTCCTGGTGGGGAGGGATTTAGGGGTGAGGGGGAGGTGAGAGCACTCCTTGTGCTGGAAGAAAAATGATGAATGACTCTCTTGTGCTTCTGAACAAAACCAGGAAATGGGGGGGGTGGGGGGGTGAGCAAAAAAAAGAGGAAATGAGAAACAGTAAAGAGGCCTCCCCCGCCTTCATATAAGCAATCACTCCACAGCATCTGGAGCCCAGTAAAAGGGCTGTTCCCAGGAGACCTCACACTTGCCAGCTACACAGATCTCCTCTATTGCAGACTCCTGGGGATTGCACCCCCACCCACCTCCCCTGTGCCGGCCCTGCACCCCAAACCAGCCTAACAAGAGCAAACCGAAGCTACGTTTCCATGGCCATGAGCAGCAGAGATGCTCATGTGTGGCTCGGCTGGCAGGCCATGGCCTGGATCCATCCCAAGGATGTGGTTGCGATGCTGTCAAAGCAGCTGGAGCACCTGCACGCTGTTTGTGTTGGCATGCTGCCTGGCAGCACCAGGGCACAGATAATGTGATACTCTTATCTGGTGTGAGATCTGCTGGAGTGGAGTCACCTCTCCTGCCCTCTCCCCCAAAATTGTTTTGGATGCATGAGATGCAGAAGGGATGAGCACAGAGTGGGTCACTGGCCATTGTGGTTTGTGTCTGATTTTAAGCACCCTCCTTTGTTATTTGTTAAAAAACTTACCTGGTAGGAACCTCAGTAGGTTAAGCTCTTTCTTGCTGTAACCTTGCTGGCATTACTGGTTTAGCCATT
This sequence comes from Corvus kubaryi, assembly GCF_017639235.1. Classification (NCBI taxonomy): domain Eukaryota; kingdom Metazoa; phylum Chordata; class Aves; order Passeriformes; family Corvidae; genus Corvus; species Corvus kubaryi. Next base: position 14,533,065 of record NW_024581135.1, read on the forward strand.
GTGGAAGGGGCTTGTTGGCAGTAGGAAAGCTGTTCCTGAGTGCAGCTTTAAAATCATAATAAGGTTTCAGAAACGGAGATCCTGAGAGGGGAGTGGTTCTCACCCATTTCCAGATGGAGGTGATCACAATTGATCACTGAGCATCTTTATCATACCAGCCAAAACACTGGGTTCTTACTCCTCTGTTGTTTTCATCAAGTCACAATTGAATTTATTTAGGTGGGAGGGGGTTTGGTTGTTTGTTTCTCCCTCCTGAGCTGAAAGGAGCTCTTCTCCTGGATGTAAGTCAGTTAGCTGTTGTCCTCCATTCTGGAGATGGGGAGTGTTTCTGATGTGGCATTTGGGTCTTTCCTGGGAATTTTGGTGTTCTGGGCTCTGTAGGAGAATTGTTTGTCACATAGGTAATGCAGAGACTGGGGAACCTCTATGCTGATGGATGTTTTTGTTTCTTATATCTAGAGATTATACTTTCATCCAGGCTTTAACTCAGTGCTTGTTCACCTGCTTGTGTGACGCCATTTTCATTCATGCAAATCTGGAGGATTGAGTGCATTATCTGAAAAATACATTCTCTCTGGGAAGAGAAAGTTTTCTCTTGTGAAAAGGTAAATCACCACTTTGGATATTTTCAGCTGTTCTTGAAATCCCCTCTTATGCCCTTGTCAGCAGAAGGGAATCCTTATCCTGTTTCACAAATGCAGTGTCCTCGACACGTATCTCTGCTTGGCATGCTCCCAAAGGAGCATCTTCTTGAGGGGCTGAGGAGAGGGATGGCTGGGCTCACACAAGTGCTCACATGGAGGAAAGGCAGAAATTCCAGAGGAGTAACAGACACCCCGCTGTTTTGTGGAGAGACAGGAAATAAAATCAGGTTGCATCCTTGCAAAGTGTTTTCAGGTTTTTCCCAGCTAGTTAATGGTGAGGTTGGGGGCGATGCTATGGATATGGGCTGTTCCCCTGTGGCAGCCTCCATGAAAATTGGCTGGACTCACTCAAGAGGAAAAGCAGTATTACTCTTGAGTTTAAAGCAGCTCCTGGGATTGCTCAGCATCTAGAGGAGTTTGCTGAGAAGGACAGTATTGTAAAAATTGTCAGCTCTTCTGCCTAAAATCCATAGGGCAGTACCTTCCTGAACTTGCTCTACCTTCCCCCTTGTGTCTTGGGTTTTGGGTGCTTGAGGAGGCATGTGAGAATCCAGGCAGGCCTCCACTCTTTGCTCTGCCTGAATCTTGGGGTTAGCTTTGGAGTGACCTCTGAATTGCACAATTTGGAGGCAATGGTCAGAAGAGGCACTGTAAGCCCTGTCTGCAAGGTCTGAGCTGTGCTGCTGTGGGCTTAGCTGGAGAGCAGTGGTGTGTGTGGCAGGTAGCAAGGATAGATTTCATGTTTGTGGCACAGAGTGGTCAGGGATTGGGCGGAGCTGGTTATTTTTTATTCAGCAGTTACGTGACCAGTCCTTAAAGGAGGGCAGCTTACGATTCACCCCATCCCTCCTTTTGCCTTTACATCAGCAGTGCTTTTAAAGCAAGGTTCTTGATGGCTAGGGAGGGAGTGTGCTGAGTCAGCAGCTGTTGCTGCTGCTGGATCAGACCCTGGTCAGGGGTGTGAAGTTTTGGGGATGCCTCAGGCCATTGCAGCCTTCTCTGCTGGCTCCCCCTATGTGAGTGGGACCTTGTGCTCTCACTAGTGCAAACCGGCAGCATTTGAGTCTGGTAAATTTACTTTCTCTGGAAGTCACTCAATTGGAAACCCTGGGTCAGTTGACTGGGTGACTGCTGCCTTTTGGTCCTGAGCCCTTCAAAGTTCGATGGACCCACTCAAAGGGAGAGAAATCTTTGGAATTGTCTTCCTTAGGAAAAGCTCCTGAGGGAAGTCTGACTCCTCTGTGGTTTCCATAACACCATGCTGAGGTGTCTGCATGTCCTGATGTCTTACTAATTTGCCAGTGATGATTTTTTTGGAGTTATTTTTAACAGGCGCATTGTGCAACTAATGGGCTTTTTATTGGTGGTAAACAAGCCGAGCTAGACAGGAATGCCGCCGAGGCTGGACTGGCAGGCTTGCCTCTCAGTGCTGTAGAAATAACTTGTTTGGTCTTTTTTCCTTAAAGAGGGAGAGAGAACCTGTGGCTCTCCTGCAGCCTGATGCTCCTACCAGACTCCTCTGTGGAAGCTGTGGCAGAGCAGCTGAGGTGCATGCTCTGCACCTCATGGCCTGATTTTTGGGTCTAAAACTGCTTTCTGCACTGGTTTAAGGGACTGTAACCTTTGGTGGGAAGGCAGTGGCTTTGCCCACACACCGTAGCTGGGTGGTGCAGGGCCCAGTCCTCTCCTGGCCCAGAGAGCTGCTTCCTGCCAGGCAGTGGCTGGGATGCTCAGGACTGAATGCACGGAGCTGGTCGGTAGGGTCTGTGGAAAACCCCCTGTCTCTTACCACACTTCTTGCTTGGTGAGGTCAAAACTCTGGACACGGAGCATTTCAAAACCCTCCTGGAGGGGAGTGAGGTCAGGCTGGAAACAACTACAGTCAGGGGATTGCAGGTACTGCCACAAAGCGTGTGGACACTGGTGATGCCTGGCAGTGCTCACTGCGGGGCTGTGCTGGGGCACTGCGACTCCCACTGAGCTCGGAGCTGTGCCTGGCGTCAGCCTCTGTCCCTGCAGTGTGTGTGCCATCACCGTCCAGGATAACCTCAAGTGAAAAGTATCAGACTTCAGTGGCCAAGAAAAGAGTGCTGACCTATTTTGGACACTTATTTATATTCAGGTTGCTTCTCTCTGTCTCTGTGAAAAAGCTGTTGTGACTCCAATACTTTCTAAAAGTTTTTCCCCTCCCATAGCTTTTGTTTGTAACAGGATATGATCTAGGACTAACATCTGTATTTTCCAGTAGCCAGAATAAATGTGTTATTATCTCTTCTTTTACTTTTCTTGCTGAAACAACACTTTTGTGGACCAAAGCCAGTTTTGTAATACAGCTAAGCATTTAGTTGCATTGTGTCTCAATTTCTACAGGTTCTCCTTTTATTAAAAGTCTTTACTACAATTCACAATATTCAGACCAAAATGGAAAAAAGTTGGAAGCATGTCATGCTTTTTCTGGTTGTGAGCAACAAAAAGTCATCTAATGTAAGGTCACAAAAATTATGGAAAACTTTGGGTCTTTTTTTTTAAGTACAGTTTCCTTCTGTCACTGGCTGTGTCACTTTGCTGAAATCTTGATCTTTTGAAAGATCTTACTGGTGAAAATGTTTTGGATGTGGTGTGTTTTTTTAAATTTATTTTTCTTGTTTTGACAGCTATTCTTTAGCTTTGTATGCTGCAGTTCACAGTTAATTTCTTATGTTTTTTTAAGTTGTTTCTCTGAAAAAATTCTACCACTGGAGTAATCATAAAGTCTGAGCAGCTTGGTCAGGGCAGCTGTGTGCACTAACCCTAGGTGGATACTTGTCAGATACTTGCAATTCTGTCAACAGTAGGAATCTAAGTTAGATACTTAATCAACAAGCTAAACAAAGGCAAATACTATGAATATTCATTATTCATCCATATATATGATGGTTGTATTAGTCCATTATATTCCATAATTTTTCCTGCTTTAATGTAGGAGTATTTTTTGTGGATTTTTTTTTCTTTGTTAGTGTTGTGGTTAGATTTTTGTTTGGGTTTTTTTTTTCTTTCTGTGTGTGTCTTTAAGACCTGAAAAAGCAAGGGTGAAAAAACTTGCTTTATGGAAATTGCAAACCCTTTGGCTTCACTAGCTGAGCTTGCAAATGCACTGAACAGCACCAACCTTGCACTGAACTAGCTGTGCCCTGTGCAAGTGCATCGACATGAAGATGATATGCAGCTTCCAGAAGGCCAGTGGGAGCTTTTCCACTATCCTTGCCTGCAGCTGGATTTGACCCAAAGTATATCTGAGAAAGATTAGGGCAGTTGCTTTTTTGAATAGAGTTTTGGTGACTTTTGTGCTGTCACATCTGTGTTCTGTCTTCAGTGGCTGACATGAAATTACCAGTTTGCATGCCCAGACAGACACACAGCCACTTGTAGCCCTTGTGTGCACTGAAATGCCTCTGTGCATTGATGGGGCAGGATCTGGGATGATCCCATTGCACCACGGCAGAAGGGCCGTGCTGGCCCCCTGGGTTCCCAAGGCTGATGGTTCTGTGGCATCAAGTAAAGCTGCTCCTCCAGTGTGGTCAGGCTGCGACTGTTGCTGCTTGTGAGGTTGGTCCTGTGCAGGGTTTTGGAGAGAAGGACTGCAGTCTTATTTTGTCCTACACGCTGTTGTAAGAGGTTTTTTTCCTATGTGCCTCCCTGCGCAGCCAGATGCTGTGATGCACTTTGTGGGTGCTGAGTCTGGGGATGGTCTTCATCCAAAGTCACCAGGGAGTGGAGAACTGGAGTCAGAGCACCAAAGAAGAGTGTTTCAGCTTCTGTCAGCGAGAAACATCAGTTGAGGTCTGAGGCTTCTGGTCAGACCTGAGAAGCTCAGCATTGCCCTTAACAGGAGTGAAGTATGGCATGGTCAAGTGAGTGCCCCCATGCTGCATGCTGGGGTTTGAAGTGTCAAATTCTCTTCAACTTTCAGTGGTTCACATGTGTTCAAAGTTGCTTCTGATCCTTGTTTGTTAAAAACATTTGTAAAGCTCATCTAAAAGGAAGTAGGTTCTGTAGCGGGTTTAATTCAGAAACGGGGCAGAAACACTAATTAAGTGTAGTGGTTTGGTTCAAAATATCTATTACTTACTTATTTTCCTTCTGTGAGAAGATAAGAATTAGGAGAAAGCAAAGCAGGCACAAAACTTAAACAGTTGCAGTACAAAGAAAGAGTTTTATTACTAACAGAATTAAAAGTAAAGAGAAATAACAAGAAATTAAAGCAAACCCCCTCCCCTCCCTTCCAGCACTTTCCTCCTTTTACCCAACTCACACAAAGGGTAACAGAACATGGGATTTTAGTCAGTGTTGCAATTCTTGATAAGTCTCTTTCATATGCTTAAGGGAAAAAAGGGTTTTCTTCAGCTGCACATGGTTCCCAAACTGCCACAACAGCAGACCCACCTGGAAAGAAACAATCTGCTGTGGTGTAAAACATCTCTTCCATGAAAAATCTCACAGTTCCTTCACACTGCAAAACATGAGCCATCACATGGGGTTATTAATCTTTTTAAGGATGAGTTATTTTGGCCTGAACACAAAGGCTTTCTTTGCCATAAGTCTCTAAAAAGCCTTTCAATGCTTCTATATAGCCTGGCATAGGCACTCTTCACAATCTTCATGGGCCACACGTGAATTCTCCATCCCCCCATGTACTTCAAATGGATTAAAGAGATAAACCATTTGTGATATTACAGTTTCTTACCATGGCATGCAAGAAGTTTTTTAAGCTACGCGCGAGAATCGCGGCACCGCCCTTTTCTCTCCCGTCGCCATTTTCAGTTTTGTCTCACGTGACTCACTTTCTCTTTCTCTCTGGCTCTGAAGCTGCCATGTTGAAGAATGTTCTTGTTCAGGCTTTACGGTGGAGAAAGCTTCGCTCCCTTTGTGCTGCTGGCTGCATGGGGTCTTCTTCAGTTCAGCACGAAGTGTGCTGGCTGCAGACAGGAGGCTACGCTGGCTCCTGTTGGCTCTGCCGGCTCTGTGTGTGGAGAGGAGAGGGACCCGCCAGTCCCAGGAAGCTGCGCCGGATGGGTTGAGCTGTGTGGCACTCCATGGCTGGGTTTAGCTGTGTGGCACTCCATGGCTGGGTTTAGCTGTGTGGCAGTCCATGGCTGGTTTGAGCTGTGTGGCAGTCCATGGCTGGGTTTAGCTGTGCGGCAGTCCATGGCTGGTTTGAGCTCTGTGGCAGTCCATGGCTGGGTTTAGCTGTGTGGCAGTCCTTGGCTGGTTTGAGCTGTGTGGCAGTCCCTGGCTGGTTTGAGCTCTGTGGCAGTCCCTGGCTGGTTTGAGCTCTGTGGCAGTCCATGGCTGGGTTGAGCTGTGTGGCAGTCCATGGCTGGGTTGAGCTGTGCGGCAGTCCATGGCTGGGTTTAGCTGTGTGGCAGTCCTTGGCTGGTTGAGCTGTGTGGCAGTCCATGGCTGGGTTGAGCTGTGTGGCAGTCCATGGCTGGGTTTAGCTTTGTGGCAGTCCATGGCTGGTTTAGCTGTGTGGCAGTCCATGGCTGGGTTTAGCTCTGTGGCAGTCCATGGCTGGTTTGAACTCTGTGGCAGTCCATGTCTGGGTTTAGCTGTGCAGCAGTCCATGGCTGGGTTTAGCTGTGTGGCAGTCCATGGCTGGGTTTAGCTGTGTGGCAGTCCATGGCTGGTTTAGCTGTGCGGCAGTCCATGGCTGGTTTGAGTTGTGTGGCAGTCCATGGCTGGTTTGAGCTGTGTGGCAGTCCCTGGCTGGGTTTAGCCGTGTGGCAGTCCATGGCTGGTTTAGCTGTGTGGCAGTCCATGGCTGGTTCCAGCCGTGTGGCAGTCCATGGATGGTTTTAGCTGCTGGTGGCTCTGGGATAGTTCCCCCCCAGCAGCCCAGGGTCTGTGCCATGGCGTTGGGAAAACGGGAGGGGGGGTAGGGGCCTGGCCTGGCCCGGCGGAGCCTGGAGGCTCCGAAGCCCCCTCCACCTTCTAGCAGGCGAGCTAGGACAAAAGGCAATTCCCACCTTTCCGTGTGGTTTAAATATGTAAGTTGTGAGAAGAGTCATTAGTCTAAAAGACTGTCCATCAACTCAGATTCAACCCACTACAGGTTCTGAAGATGAAACTAGTTCCTGCTGCTGCTGGGATCAAAGGAATGTAGCAGCAGTGTCCTGAGTGGTATATGGGTTGGGTTTGGTTGTTCAGACCTGGCCATGAGAGACCAGACCAGACCATGACCCCTTCAGTGCAAAAGATGTATTTTTTAATATTTTTTGTGTTTAAATGGACAGCATTTCTTTGCTTTCAGAAGAGCTATTCTAGGTGCCCAATTACCCTAACAATAAACATGACAGTGAAATGGTGGGTTCCAGATTAGATGCTTATTTTGTGTCCTGAGTAGCCTCCACAGGCTGCTGCAGTGGAGCAATGCTGTTGGCATCTCCTGGTGAAATCTGCTGGGGTGCTTTCACACCATTACGATAACGAGGAGTTTACTGAACTCATCTGGGATTTGCTGGATTAGGCATTATGAGAGGCTGCTGAGTCTGGAAGCCCAGGGACTCTCAGGAATTAATGACGTGTATATAGTCTAGATTAGTTTTATCTACAGAATTTCAGTGCAAGACATTTACTGGAAGTTGAAGTACTCCTTTTAAAATAAGCAGAATTCTCCCTGCAAATGAGAAGGCAAACTTAAAGGAGAGATGCTCTGTATTGAGTTGGCATGTTTAGTATGCTTTAGCTACTCTGCTGTGAAAGTGAATTCAGATTAAGCTTCCCCCATGTAAACAAGCCAGGTGAGGAATTTTGTTGTGTGATGAATTGATGCAGTAAAGCAGAAGCTGTACAGGAATCTGCTGTGAGCAGAGGGAATGTCCCTGGAGCTGGCAGCACTGGATTATTCCCCGTCTGGGGATGGGGAATAATTTGGGGAATGCATGAGACTCTCCACTTCAGTGCTTAGCCCTCTTATATCCTATACATGATATATCAGGTATGAAATTACAATTTTCCTATTCTGGATACACATGAAGATGATGGTTCCATTTTCCTTGAGTCCATCAAAGATCAGTCCCATGTACTTTGGCTTAGTTGTCTTCATGCCTGCTGGTGGTCTTGTGCACATGTGGCTTCACACCTTACACACCAGAATGTCAGCAGGACAAATTTTTTATAAAGTTACTGGGGAAAACTTATGGTATTCCCTATTGTCAGTTTTTTGGAGACATTTGGGTCCAAAGCTGAGGCTTGAGTGTTCTTTCCCTGTATTGCTGCCACCATATTTGTTTCTAAGCAGGAACACTGATTAAATTGCAGTGCACCTCTGATAATGTGCACATATTGCAACTCTCCAAAGTTTCATATTAATTTTTATTTTTCATGTGGTGAATAATCATGCTCGCATATCCAGAGAGTTGAAGAAAGAACAGTACACAGTAATTGTTGGTTATACATTTCAAAATTCCCTGTGGAAGACTGTCTAATTAGATGTAATGAGCTGGCTGGTGAGCATGCGTGTGCATGTGTGCTTTCACCACCTCTCTTGAGCCAACTGGATCAGAAGTGCTTATGTTTGTCCGAGGTGAACTGGAGGAGTGTGTGGAAAGAGATATTTTTGCACTTGGAGAGTGCAGGTTTGAAGCAGACTTCTACCTGCTTTTCTCATGTCTGTGCTTCTGAGGAAGGACCTCTCACAATTTAAATTTTGAACAATTTATTAAATTGTTAACACAACGATCAGAGGCTTAGATTGGCTGTCTGCCTTTACACAAAGCGAAACGCAATGCTGACTGTAGCTTCAGATAACATGTAGCCAGACAGCTTCAAGGCCTTTGACACCACATTTTATAGCCCAAAGACCCCACCCATCACCTCCCCTATACCCTCCCCTTAGGGTCAAGATGATTGGCTGGTGTTTGAGTCAGTTCATTCGATCGGCTGGTGGCTTGCTTTCTATTGTCTAGGGTCTTGTCATAGGTGCAATCTCCACCCAATGAACCTCTTGTCTGTGCCTCTTTATACAAAAGTCTCCTCTACATGCCTCCTTCAATTACATCACTAATATTCTGGAACATTCCCGGCTCCTCCATTATTAAAATCTGTTATTTACATGAACTGTAACTACTGTTAACCTCAATTATAGGGAAGACAAGAATATTAACTTGACATAACATTTACTGTTCAGAACATCCAAGTACTTTATCCCATAACAATTAAACAGCGACTATTAGTGTTACATAGTAACCTCAACTCATTTCATTAACTAATTACCCTGTGTGAAAGCCAATTCCATCAACCTGTTTTTAGCAGTGCTGTAATGAGGGACTTCCACCATGGAGGTGAAGCATTTGATAATGCAGGTGATAAACTGGAAGTGACTTCACTGTGGTTTCAGCTGCTTAGGTGAGGAGGGATGGAGCAGAGTATCTGTCTCTGTATCTGTGGAGTTGGTATCCCTTCCTCTGTAATGTACTCCTCAGAGCTGCTGGTGCAGGGGGTAGCAGAAGTACAGCAGGTCACAGCATGTGTGCCACCGAGCTGCCAGGGGAATGTTTTGATTTAGTTGGAGGCAAATGCTCAGTGAGGCTGGGATTTCTGTCAGTGAGGTGGATTACAGCCATCAGGTTCAAACATAGCTGTATCTCTGATCTACTCTGTTGGCTGGTTTCCCACCCCTCCATCACTGGAGACAGCCCTGAGTTGGTTGTGTGCAGTTTGGCTTTTTTGCAGGGGTCATTGCCGTGGGTCAGTGCTCTGTTTCCAAGAAGGACCAGTGTGAGTAGAGAGCTGTGCTGAGAGGGTGGCCATTTTAATGAGGGGTTTCTGTGTGGTTTTTTGTTTCTTTCTTTTTTTTTTTAGTATTAATTAACCTTTGTTTTCTGTCAAGAAAGTTGTCCTGAAGCATGACTTAGCAAGACAAACATGCCTGGACAAAGGGAGCATTAAGCCTGCACAGAGGGAGGGGAGAGGGTTACACCTCTAATTACTTTGTGTGCATGTAATTTTTTTTCCCCCTCTGGTGACTGATGGGTCTTGAAAGGACTTGCTGGGGTTGGTGTGTGATTCACCAGGGCAGAGCGTGTTCTGGGCTGAGGCTGCCGGCTGTCTGGCCCTGGATGCCAAGGGCAGGCGATGCCCTTGTGCTGGTGTTGCTCACGCCTGAGTCAGCACTTGTGCAGCACAGCTGCTCCCCAGCTGAGGGTCAGGCGTGGGATTCACTGCTCACGCCCCAGCCCAGCTGGTTGGGAGGATGCAGACAGAGGCTTGGTTCTGCCACGTGAGCACTGTCTGGAGTGGGCTGATGTGGGAGCATGTGTAGCAACATCTCCTGGTAGCAGTGTGGGTGCTCAGAGCCATCCTCAGTGGGTGTGAAGCACCGAGCTGCTGAAGTGCTTGTGCCAACCAAGGGGCTGGAGAAGGAGGCAGTCCTGACCCCCCTTCACACATCCCTATCCCCAAACAGGGAAAAAGCGATCAGTGCTTTCCCACCCTCCCAGTGAGCAGCAGCCTACAAACTACCCAACCTGCCACCCTGTCCTTTTCTCTGGTCTTTGTGCCTGGTCCTGGAGCCCATGGTAGATACCCAGGCTCTCCTGGAAAAAATGTGACCGGGGATTGGCTAGGTGGGGAGTTATAGCTCATGATGTTCATGTGGGAAGCAAGAAGAGGGAAGAGGGGAACTGAGGTGAAGGAGAAAAATGGGTAATGAGCAGTTGTGGGAGTGGTGTTCAAGGAAGAGGAGGAGAAGCTGGGGCTGCCCAGAAGAAAGGAGGAACTTGTGGAGTGGGCTGCAGTTCTGGCCTCAAAGCTGATGGATTAGGAGGGCTTGGCAGAGAGTTGGGGGTCTGGTTTTAGGCAAATATAATATGTGGAATTCAAGGAGGAAGCTCCAAAGCCAGTGGGCTTGGCTCCTAAAGATCCCACAGGACAGAATGAATTTTAATCTGCTTTCTATAAAGGTTTTCTCTTTCCCACTAGTTTTTAGATCCATTTACCAACTCCCCCTGGTGGGGTGGTGCAGAGGTCTGACCAATGATTTTCTTCTTCAAAGTTTGGTGAAAATCACTGGCCAGATACAGGAGGAAAGTCCCTGTTAGCGTCTACTTGGGGAGGAAGGCTGCAGCATGGGTTCAATTTGAATATTAGACATTGGGGCATCTGTGTGGGTGCTTAAGGGCCAAGATGCACTCTTTGGCAATACTGCTCCCAAGATGCCTGGCTCTCTTTGGGAAATGGTGTTCTTTCTGCACCAAAATAATGGAATCATTTAGGTTGGAAAAGACCCTTGAGATCATTGAGTTCAACTCTAAACCCAGCACTGCCAAGTTCACCACTAAACCATGTCCCTAAGTGCCGTATCTATGTGTCTTTTAAATACTTTCAGTGGCGACGCCCCCACTTCCCTGGGCAGTCCATTTCAATATTTGGTAACTCTTTCCATGAAGAAGTTTTTCCTGATATGCAATCTAAACTTCCCCTGCTACAACTTTAAGGGCATTTCCTCTTGTCCTGTTGCTTGTTACAAGAAGGGCCAGAAGAGATTATTGCAGAATGAGGTTTGGCATATGGAAAAAGGCTAACCCTGCCATGGCAGCTGGGAGATGCAGAGGATGGGACCCTTCCTGAGCTGGGTGGTTCCAGATTTGAACCCTATAATTTTAAATATGGGGTTTCCCTGCTGCTGAGCATGGCACTCAGTAACTTAAGTATATCTTAGTGCTGGGACTTTTCTCCAGTCCCTTTCTTCATTTCACCAATTCCTCTTTCCTGATGCTTTCACAAGTCTCAGTGGCTTAGAGGAAATATTTTTCATATCTTCCTTCCTCCCCAATGAACATCTATTATTTCCATGAACAAAAAATTGTCTCTAGCCAAAGGGAATGAGAATCTTTGCCATTTTGAGCAAAGTCTTATCCTGCCTAGGGTGGGGAAATCTACCTCCAGTGTCACCTGTTCGGTTGGTTCCACCAGCTCTTCTGTGCTGATGGACGATCAGTTGCATCTTGCAATTGAGTTTGGGTTTGGGTGTGTTGGTTTGGGTTTTTTTTTTTTTTTGTTTTGTTTTGTTTTGTTTTGTTTTGTTTTGTTAAAACAAACCAAAAAACCCCACCAAAAAACCAAACACCCCAACCACCCAGCTGTCTGGGAGTTCTTTCATTAAAGGGAGCTGAGGGACTGCAGCAAGCTACCTCTTTTGCGGGAATCTCTTTTGGCTTGAAAGGAATTATTCATGCAGTTATGCAATCCACGCTGAATTTTCAATTTGTCACAGTTTTCCCCTGCCTCCTCCCTTTTGTCCACCAGCCCAGCTAGGCTCCTGCTGAGTCTCTTCATTCACTGACATGCTTTAGCAAGAGTTCTGATGTGTAGGTGCAGTCCTGATCCAGCAGCACTCCATGCTCTGAGACCTCTGCTTGGAGTGAGGGGCTGCACTGCACAAATGAGGTTCTAGATTCTCTCCCAGTTTAAGGTCACACCTTCTGAGAGGAAAAGCCATAATTTTTCATCATGAATTCTTTTCTGAGAGCCTGCGGTTGCCTGGTGTCTTGGCTTTCCTCCATTCATCCGTGTGAGAAAGCCAAGTGGTTCACATTCCTTGCAGGAAGAAATCTTGGAAGCAGAGGACTGCGTGATCCTCTGCAGTCACAACCTGAAGTATGACTGAAGTGCACAGGTATTGGGGAAAATCTCAGGAGCCTTCACTTCATGAGGATCTGCTCAGATGGGTGGTAGCTGAGCTAATGTTTTATTTTTCTCAAACAATTTCAGTTGTGGGATGGCAGTGTTCACTGCTCATCCTGACGTAGGGAGCTCTGCCACCTGCAATAGGAACCTGATCTGTGGCTGGCACCTGTTAAATATTAAATAGGAGCCTGTGTGTGCTGCACATCTGTGGTGGGTTGGTCCTGGCTGGATGCCAGGTGCCCACTAAAGCTGCTCTATGGCTCCTCTCCTCAGCTGGACAGGGGGGAGAAAATATAAATAAAGGCTCATGGTTCGAGATTAGGTAGCAATCTTGCACCACTGCTGCTCTCAGGTCAGAGATTTCATGCACATGCACCCAGGTGGGATGGCAGGGAAGGCTGCTCCTGCCCACTCACTCTCCCTGCAGAGCCTGGTGTTTGCAGAGGATCTGTAACAGGAGTATGGGGATGGGGTTGTCCTGCGGAAATGGTGAGTGTGGTCCTTAGGTCTCACCCTCACTCTCACGTGTTGTCCCCTCCCCTCTCCCTAGGAAAGAATGGGTCAGTGGGGTGGTCTTGTGCTGAAGGAGCCGTGCAGTGGGTGATGCCTGGGCAGCACCAGCACATGTAGTGATGCAAATATTCGTGGGATGTGGATTTTCATTTTACTCCTCCCATTCAATACTCTGTTTGGATCAGTGGAAGGAATTACGAGCTGATAAAGCTAGCTGTTGCTGTTAACAAAAGCATTTTCTTTAAACTCCCTAAGAGCTCCAGCAGAGAAAATAATAAAAATTCACTTGCTGTTCGTGTTTCCAGGGTGTTCATGCCTTGGAGATGCACCAAGATGGTGGAATAAGAAGATCTAAGGGAGGGTATACACTCCTGGGGCTGTGATCAGGAGTATGAAGAACTATTCACAAAAATATAAAACAAAATAGAACAAAGCCAACCAACACTTCCCTAAAGACCACTTTAGTGCTCTCCCTTGATGCAGCACTGCCTTGAACCTGACACCTCCATCCTTCCCTGTGCTGATTTCTGTTACTAATTTCTCTTGCTGCAACAAGTGTTAAATCCCAGCTGCTAAGCAGCAGGTCTGGGCTGTGTTTCAACCCCCCCCTCTTTCCCAGGAGCTGTTGACGTGCCTGTGCTTGCACCCTTTGTGCTGTGTCCTCCATCCTGACACAGCTTTTTCCTTTCCTCTCCTTCCCTCACTTTTGAAGGGTTCAGGCTGGAGATGTGATGTGTGTGGTGGGGTTTTGTGAGGGATATATCTGCCTTGACAATGTTCCTTGAAAGCTGTCCCAACCTGAACAGAGCAGAAAACTTGGGGAATATTTGAATTGCTGACTAGTTCAATGGTCTCCTGGATAATGGGGCACAGAGGCAAATGTTGCTACTGGCAGACACTGGAGTTGGAAGGTCTCTCTGCTGCAGAAGGTACCCCTGAATTCCTCAGTTGTGGTGAGGCCAGCCCAGCCAGCCAGAAGGGTCCCCTGCAGCCGCTGTGTTTTGTTTGCGTCCTAAAACTGCTTTAAGTGAATTCAAACTTCATTTCTCCTGCTTGATCCAGCCCTCTCCCTGGGTTTCCTCCATGTGTGATGTGCTGGAGTCATGGAGACGTGGGAACACCTCCAGGCCTGGATGGCGTCTGGAGTAGAACATCCCATTTCTGTGTGTGTGGCTGCTGTGGGGTGCTGCGCTGAGTGCACAGGGGCCACGTCCCCTGGCTCCCCTTCTGCAGCAGCTGTAGGCAGGCGGTGAGCAAGCTTTGCCTGCAGGCTTTGCAAGGTGAGCAACTGGCTTTGTGCTTCCCTGCGGGCTGCTCTGTAACGTGTCTGTCCCTGCTTGTTTGTGCCACCGCCTGGGCCCCGGGGATGGGGAGGGCAAGATCCCCTGTGCTGCTCCAGGACCTGGCGCCGGAGCTCTCCACATCCCCACTTGGTGCAGGCGAGAGCATGTATGTGTTTTATGAGGCCAAGTTCACTGTGCCTGTTCTGTGTCACCTAAAATTTCCAAATCTTACTTTTCTTAAAAATCCTCATCATATGAATGCACACTTCATGTGTCCGGAGCATCTGATTGCAGTCAAAGTGCAGATCTTTCCCCTTTACAGGGGACATGTCACCTCTACAGTGTGCCATGCCGTATTAACTCTGTTGGGAGGGCATCTGGGCAATAACGTGCAAACATGGTCCGTGTTTGGCTCTTGCACTCAGTAAAGACTTCTCTTTCTTGTTTTAAAGCAATGCGCTGGCTGTCCCATTTTGAGCCTGGCGTTCTTCCAAACGAGCCTGTGTGTGGGCACGTGTGGATTATCTTTGTCTCTATGGCTACCCTGAAAACTTTTGAACTGGAAAATTCAGTGGAGGGATTGAGCTCTAAGATACTGGTTTCCTATGGTTTTTATGGAAATAGTTGCAGGGTGGTAGGACTGTACCTTGTTCGTGTTTCCTGAGGGGTTGTAGCAGAAACTCAGCCAGTATTAGACATCAGAGAACCAACAATGTACTCACAACCACACTCTCAGGAAAGAGACATAAAACTCCTTAAAAATCAAGCTTTGTTGGTTCTATCACTCAAGTGTATTAATATTAATTAGGTCATTTTACTAATTACCTTTTTATCTGTATGTAAGGGGCAATTGATAGCTTGCTGATGGGTCCCAGCTGGAAACTGTACAGCATGAGAAACAGACCTTGAGAGTCACATGTGGGCAAGAGGGGGTTGGTTATCACTTCCAAGAGCTCTTGTTTGCTAGGGCTTTAAATCATATTGTCAATTCCTGAGGTTTCATGTGGGATGGAGAAGTGCTGTCTCTGATGAGGGTTAAACGTGTGTTTTAAGAGAGAATTAGTGCATGTAAGCTATTCACTGGTGCATGCTTGCTAAGAGTTGCTGTCAACATTTTGAGATGATAACAAGTAACTGCACTTACAAATATCATCATCATCCTTACGTTTTGTCTCTTTTCAGGCACCTCCCCAGCTGGGGATTTAAAGACGTTTCTAATTAGTCACTGTTTCAGGTTCTGGGAGATGAGAGTTGCTGAGCTCCATTGCAGAGATGTCTGTATTCTATCCCCCCCTGGATCTTATTCTGGGATGAGCATTGTCTCGGCTCCCCTCATGAAGGTCACACACTCTACAGTGAGGGTGAGGAGATAAAGCAGGGGATTGGAAGGGGAACCTTGTGTGTGATGTTTCCCATGGGCTTTAGGTCTCTTAGAAGGGAGATGATCACTGAGGACTTACTGGCTTGTCTTGCACCATCAGTTGGATGTGCCAAGTGCTTTTTCTTCTCTTTCCTTGTCCAGCTGGAGTGGCACATAGATACTGTCTGGCACGAGTAGGTTTTCCAGCCCAGCTGGGACTCTGGGTATTTCCATGCTAGGCTGGACAAAATTTGGTGGTAAGAAAATGTGTAGTCACTTGTCAGTCTCTCTAGACTGACTGTGGGAGTCAGGTCCTATGGGTGATTTTTCCAGTGTGTTTTTTTAAACATGAGTGGTGACATTTCCCACATTTCAGTCATTTCATGTCTGGTATAATGATCTTTGGAGCCATTTAAACTATTTGTTACTCATTAAATGAAAATTTGCAGAGGTGTTTTTAATTTCTGTACTTAAAATACTACAAATTTGGTGTTGGAAAACCGAATGGAAAGAATTAATTCATGCCAGTCCTCTGAACAGACAACCTCATTGGTTCTGCTCCCTGGAGAACCTTCCAGTCCATTGTTATGTTGGGCAGAAGAGATGTTAAATCTGGCCTCATCCTCCCCAATTCAAGAGTATTTTGGTTGAAATCTTGCTGTTTTAAGGCAATTGTTCCTTTCTGGCTTGTCAAACCTTTTCTTTCCTATTCTTTGCAACCTCCTGAAAGCTACTGCTCACACCTCTGCTGATGGCAGGTTGATGTCTGTCAGACTTTCTTGATTCCTTCCTCAGCTCCCTGAGCCCAGTTCCCTTTCTTCCAAGAGTTTCTTGATAATACAGCACAACACAACCCTCAAGTTCAGACAAAGCTGCCACAGAAAATGCTGTAGTCCCCAGAGGTTCCAGGTGGAAATCCTGATGGTGGAATGGATTTGAACTTCTGCTTTTTTTCTATCAGAGCGTAAAGAAGGACAGGGTCACAAGTTAATGTTGCTCTCAGAAGAGACAATGAAGGCTTGGTCTGAGACAGGGAAACAAAGAGGGGGAAGTGTGTCCTTCCCTGAAACAAGAGCTGCTGTTGCTCAAAGCAAAGAGTGAAATAACATGAAATATAATTGATGATGTAGCATAAGTGGTGGAGACAAGGCAAAGAGGTAGCTGCCTCTGGGCATCTGCACATGAACAAACAGCTGTCTTGGGAAGAAATTAATTTGCCCTGGGAAGAAACTACTCTGGATGGAAACTGGTTAGGGCAGGTTTACTTCAGCACAAGGTTGCATCATGTAGCCTTTTTTCCCTCCCCTTAGGCCATCTGGGGATTTCCTGGCTGATCCTGTTCATGCTGCTTACTCTGGGTGCTTGAGAGATCTCTAATAGGTGCTTGTGAACAGCTGTGGGGGATGAGCATCGGGCTGGCCTAGCTCATTAAAGGAAAATGGGTTCAGAGCAACTAAGGTGATCTGGGGGCGTTAATTGGTGGAAGAGGACGACAGGATTTTTCCTTTTCATCGAAACAGCCTTCTGAAGGCATGTTGGAATCTGGGGAGATAGGTAAATGGCAGCTGTATTCATGGAAGCACTGAAATAAGATTCTTGCTGCTCTTGGCCAGGATCCTTTGCCCTGCTGTGTTGCCTCAGCAAGGCACACTCATCTTCCAGTCATTAGTCATTTGCTTGTTATTTCATTTTGTGGAGATTACAACCAGCTGAGGCGATAGGGCAACGTGAGAGACCAGGCTGCTGTCTTAAACCGCTGTATTGCCCCTTTGTCTTTGCTTTGTCCTCCTTCCAAAACCCATGGCCATCCAGACCATACAATGGAGAGCAGGCAAGAGCATTCCTTAGGGTGGGAGGAGCAGACAGTTTGGATTTTTCAAGTCAAGTTGCCCAACACTGGAGTTACGTTATTCAGTGTGGAAAAAAAAAAACAAGGGCTAAGCATTGTTATGGTGCAGTGTTGATTTCAGAGAACTTTTAAACTGTGATGAATTTATGGAGAGCAAAGGCTCAGGGCTGGAGGACTTCATCATGTGGCTGGTTGTTTCAGGCCTTAGGAGGTTCAGCAGGAGCAGGTGGATTTGAGGGAGCTCAGCTTCAGGACCTGAACCTGAAGACCTCTATTACCTACCCAGTCATGAAGCAGTTAGGTTAGGGCCTTAGAGCCTGACTGTTATTCTTTGACGAAAAAGTCTTTAGGATACAAGATTATCTCTAAATTAGTCTGTTGAGCAAATTGTATACTGGGACTCTGTTGTCCTGGAGCAACCTCAGGTCAACACATTGATTTTAAGTGATAACAATAGCATTTGATCAAGTGGCTCAGGTGAAGAATTAGATTTATTACTTCTAGGAGTCTCAGCTTTGCTCCCAGGGTCTTACAGTCCTTTCAGGACAGAATCTTGGTCCTTCTGAAGCTGTTCACTGACTGGAAGCAGTATTCTCCCTATGAATAAATAGCTTATTACTGCCTGATGTTTCTCAAGGGCAAGTTGGAGACTACTGCTGTCTCTTACGTGCCTAGGCTCACGTGTGTTTTGGCACGTACACCTCTTTGATATGAAAAATGACTGGGTTGAAAAAATGCAAATCACTTCTGCAAAATTGCTGATTCGTGTTGTATGAGGGAGGAAGGAAAAAAAAAATATGCACCCAAATCTTTTCTGAAATTTCCAAGTTAGAGGAGTGTCCAACCTCTGCCAGGCTTGGTAATCACAGTGCCTGGTGCCAAGCAAGAATAGGAATTTTTCAGCAGGTAAGAAGGTAACAGTGAGGTGAATTGTATTTGGTGCTGTGGGGGAACATCTGTGTTCCCTTGCTGTGTGGTTCAGAGTGGGGGCCATGTCAGGGTAAGCATTCAGATGCAGTTGTCTGTATCTCCTGGGTTTCTGCATGGGGTCAGTTTTGCTCAATCTGCGTAGCCTAAGGAAAAAAATCAAGTCAAACGCACAGCTCAGGATTCTTGTCTTAGTTTGGGCAGCTGCAGTGCATGAGGTTTTTTGTGAAGAGGCAATTTTTGGAGCAAGGCAGGTGAGGTAATTACCACAATCCTTTTTTTGGATTTTGCTAAACGCCTCCAGCCTTTGCAGGGCTGAAGAGAAAAAGAAATTGGGATTTTCCCCCAATCTCCTGGCCCTTTTTACTTTAAACATGTATGTTCAGTGATAATAGCATGACAAAATAAAGGGGAATGTGGCACTAAAAGTACAGTCAGTGTCAGAGGAAGGGACTTGAACCTAAATATCTATTTTAGCTATATGGCCGTCCTTGCCATAGTTACCGTGATTTTTTTCTGTCTGCTGGCTTGATGATAACAGACATTCTGTCAAGGATGGGATTTTTATGGTCCCTTTTTTAGAGATGTGTACTGCTGGACAGAGTGATAAAATTACTTCCTCAAGGTCTCTTAAGGATTGAGAAGCAGGGTAGGAGGGCTCGAATCCAATTCTCTTGAATCCTAGTTCACGACCTTGGCTCTGAGACTGTTAATGCAACCTTCCTGGTGTCAGGATTGACTTCCCTGAAGTCAGCTGTATTGTACCGCCATAAATTACCTTAAGCAGATTATGGCCAGGGCCACATTAGTTGCTTTCAAGGACTTTACTATGAAACAGAGCACACAAAAATTGGAGTGGGATCACGAACAAAGAAAGTACTGAAAACAGAACTCTTTGGTCCCACAGTCAGTAACAGAATGGGTACTGAGACTTTCTTAGTCTACCAGAATCCATTTTTGTCTTAGTCTAATTCATCCTCTTTCATTTGCATTTCCCCTTTTTTTGGCTAACATTGGTTTTGATGAAGAAATGTGCCAGAGCCTGTGACATCCATGACAAGTCCATTCACAGTCCCTCATGTTGAGCCAACACTACTGACTCCATCTCAAACAGACCAAAGATGAGGCCACAATTAGCAGAGACTTAAATGTTCTGCAGTGACAGGTTTTTGTGGTGGTGTTTCTCTGTGATGGTGTGTTTTATTTGATAGTATCCTTAGGAAGGAGGAAGGTCTGGGTGGCTGTGATCAGAAGTCAAGGACCCAGAATTGGTGATACCAGAAGCACTGGCATGCAGTCTGTATGGACTGGTAGTGGTGCTGTCCTAGGTATAGTAGACTAAAGAAGAGAAAGGCGACCTTTGTGGGGGAGGTGAAGTTTAAAATAAAAATTAGAGAAATTAAGAAAATGAAGGAAATTCTATGGGGTGGCAGGGGTTGTGTGGATAAATGTCTCTGTAATGTTATTGGAAGGATAAAAGTTTCCAAAATAATACTGCAGTGGGAACTTAGGAATGTATCTTAATATCTAGGAATACACATTGGCAAACACATTTTATTAATAAGGTAAAACGTAGATATGCCTGGATGTGATAGCCCAGACTTTTTCATTAAATAGAGCACCAGCAAGTGGAGGTGCTATTTTAGGTTTTGTTTTGGTAACTAGTGTTGATGTTAAGAGGACCTGATTTTACAGAGGAATCTTGGACCTAGCGCTCATAAAATGGATTCCTTTTAAATTAAATGGAAGCCTAAACAAAAGTAAATCTGGAACTAGGATACTTGTCTTTGAAAGGGCAAACTTTGAAAAATGAAAAAACCTGGTGAGTGAAGTCATCTGGGCAGAGAATCGTGAATGCAGAATGCAGAGGATACAGAGCCTCTAATTCAGAGGTGCAGAAACCATCTGGAGCAGGGGTCCTTAAGCAGAGGAGGAAAACAGGGCAGGAAAGAGCTCCTTGCTGAAGCTGGTGAATAGCCACCTTAGAAAGGATAATTTGGATTAAACAGAGAGTCTGTAAGGAATGGAAAAAAAGACTAATTGGCAAAAAAGCAATGTCTTAGAGGTCAGGAAGGGTAGGGATAAAATGAGAATTGCCAAAAGTCATGCTGCATTAGGCCTGGCAAAAGAAATTAAAACAAATAGCAACAGGTTTCTCAGCTACATAAATAAAATTAGACTTGAAGCCGCTGTGCAGCGAGGACCAACTGGAAGATCAAAGATGATGTAGGTACAGATCCAGTATTAACCAAATTTTGCTTCAGTGGTCAGTACAGTTGGAGGGGATGAGGACATGGAAATGTTGGAAACTGAGGGGAAGAACTAAAGGAATCAAAGAATCAAATTGATTGAAATCAGTCAGAGGGGTAGGAGCACCAGCCCTGGTAGAAACTGTAGGTGTGTGAAGATGTTGAATACTTGTGATTGCATTGTTGGGCTCATTGCTACGAAGAGGGGAAAGCCCAGAAAAACTCTTAGGGTAAATGGTGTGGATGGTTGAGAGGGTCAGGAGTGGGATAAAACTGAATAGCTAGAGTGCTGGGATGGGCAGTGAAAGACCAGGCTGGAGACTTTGATGAATGGGACTTTTGCTAGTGAAAGCTGCCAGTGGACAGCTAAGACCTATGTGTGTTAATTGATCCCAGCTTTGCAAAAACACCCAGGCTCACCCTGTATCCAGAGAGGTGTCCCACGGGGAGGGAAGTGTTAACCCCTCGGAAAGCAGCTGGCAAGCCCTCAGCAGCAGTCACAAGCCTGAAAAAATGGATGTAGGCGCAGGCACAGGTGCAGGGAAGAGCTCCAGGGGAGTGGAAGCTTGTGCCACAGGGAGGGCTTGGCAGGGGAGGGCTTGGCTGCTCTGACGAGTTACAGGAGGAAAACAAAGACAGGGAGGGGAAAGAACACTGTGAGCAAGAAAAGAGTGTTGGCATGAGGACATCATACCATAACTAGCCCTAATAATATCCTGTCTAGAAAATACGGCATCTTCTGCTGTCCGGGGCACTGTCCTTCTAGGATGACAATCTCCAGGTGATACCTCAAGGGCAGGGCAGATACTTTTCTGCTCCCAAGGAGGCTGCTGTGATGTGGCTGATGGAAAGTCTCATGTCCAGTGGCTCAGCAGGCCCTTGCACGAATCCCAGGGAGGATTTAATTTTTTCTTTAAAAGAAGAATTTTCTAAAATGTTTTAGTTCTCCTCATGAGCCCAGGTTTTGTCAAGACATAGGGAAACATAGTGCTAACTCTGCCATGCTAATGCTCCTTCAGCTTGGCAGAAGGCAGGTCATGGGGGAGTGATTGTTAAAGATCAGTGTGACCAAATGATGATCAAGACCAAATTCAAACTAAAATTGTGCTCTCAAGAGTTTGGGGTTTCATTCACAGTATTCCTGTTTCACAATAAGTTTTACTGTACTGAATTTTCAAAGGGAATGGAGAGATGGTTTTGCTGTTGTTGTTAATACTGGTTTTTAGGTGCGGGTCTCTAGTCTGCCTGTTTTTTAAATTGATTTTATTTTTAATTGTAGCAAACCAAGTGTCAGGACATTCTCTGACCTAAAGAGAGTTTCCATCTATTTATTTATTCACTGAGATTTTATTGCTCAGCATTTCAGAGTAGCAAAAGTATCTTATGTGTTTGTTTTCTTTAGGCTCTAGAGTTTACTCTGCAGCCAAGCCAAATTACTCCAGCTTTGGAGAGAGCTGAAATGAGGAAATCTGTACTTTGTGACCTTAAACTTTAAATGAAACGGGATTTAGCAAATGGAGCCAGTGATCGACAGTGAATATTTGCAACGGGTAAATGGGGGAAGGCTTTAAAACAAAGCCTTTATACAATGCCAATGACTAGATAATGTGGTAAAGTTGGGAACAGAGATAGAGAATTGTTTGCTCAAGAGGAGGTGTCAGGTATGTTGTCTGAGGCCAACAGCCCTGACAGAAACAGGGAAAAGGATAGCTGGCATTTCTGATACTTTAATTGCAAATGAAACAAAAGCTGGTAGGGGAGAAACTGAGAAGTGTCACGTGCCTTTAAGGCCTCCAGTCTTCCCCAGCTTACAGTGGGCCTTTCTAGACTGATTTATTCCTGTGACTCAGTGAGGGCTGGATTTTAAGCATTTGCTTCTCTCCACCTCCAAGCTCCCCCAGCATGGCCATGCTGCCTTTGGGGCAAAGGAGCAAGATGCACTTCAGACTATTTATGGCTCATTCTACAGTTTCATTCTGGGAACATGGCGGGGAGGCTGATGGCTGTTTTGATGCCAAATATTCATCACAAAAAACATTTGGACTTGCCTTTAAAATCACTCATAGCATGATACACTATCACAACCCTTTTGTAAACTATACCAGTGGCTAATTATTTGGATTGTCCATGTTTGTGTAATCCAGTAGTTTTCATCTAAGTAAAAGTTGAATATTTATAAGAGTTGTTAATTCCTTTTGGTCTTCCTAGACTTAACTATAGGTGTAGTCAAATTTTCCCTGGTTGTTCTTTTTCCTTTCTAGTATCTTACCTGACCTATCTGTCCTACTTTCTTCTGTGGTGCTCCATTATATATTTTAGGAACAAGAGAGACACGTGTGTGGAATTATCCCCACAGGTTTTATTCACTTTCGCTTTTCATTATTGATAAGCAGTTTCCATTCTCCTCTTCTCTTACACCTCCTTAATAATAAATATTTATGTTGCCCCATAAATTTACATAGTATTCTGTAGACCTCAAAAGTGGCAAAGTCTTGTCCCACCAATTTCTGGTCTTTTCATGCATCTGCCATGCTGCTGTGGGGGCACTGGGAGCAGAGATGATACAGCTTTGCAGGGAAGGACCCACATACTGCAGAGGCTGGGTGTATTTTGCTCCTTCAGAGCTCACTGGGAATGGAAGACCTTCCTAATTCCCTTTCAAAGAGAGGGGGACATAGCAGCTGGTGATATTGCACATGGAGAGAGAGTGGAAGTGCTCTGAAACTGGACATGCCCATTCTACCTTTTCTGGTCCTGTAACAAATCCTATCTTTGAATGCAAAATTTGCATTACCCCTCCTGTGACGTGTTAAATGCCACCAGTAACTCTTCCCTGCTGACTATAAACCCTTCCCTCCAGCATTACCTGTTTGCTCCGGGCACTCTTCCTAAGTGAGGTAGGAGGGAGTAGTAGTGAAATGAGTTGTTAACTCAGCTCTTGCTGCGTTAGGGATGTCTCTGGTCTGGAGGAACTTGATGATGAAGAGATCTGTGGCTGTGTAGGAATCAGCCAAATAAAGCTGGTAGAAATGAGATCAGCCCAAGGATTTTCTTACCCTGGTGTTCAGTAGGAAGACTCAAATGTAAATATGATGATTGCAAGCACATGTGGCTGTGGCTGTCCATCTTGAGACCTGTTCAGTGAAAACTGGATTTATCTGTTTGCCAAGAGCAACATGCTTTTCCCTTTAACCCTCAGGAAGCCTTTCAGCTTTAGTCTGGCTGACAACATCATGGTTTATTTAGCAAGGCAGAGCATGGTGAGGCCGAGGGAGTGGTGTGAGAGGCCACAGCTGGACTTAGTGAGAGACAGGGATGGGGCAAGGGAGAAAACAATTAGGAAAAGGCAAGTGTGCTGGTGCGGAGTTTTAGAGTGGGACTTATAATGTTCAGTGGTAAATAGCTGGTTAATCAATGCCAGATTGTCTCTTGGAAGTCCTCTTAATTACTTCAGCCTGTGCCAGACACTGATATCCTTGAAACCTGAAAAATCCCATTAGAAGGTGCTTTCATTGGTCCTCGGCCAACATCTTTTGCTGGGTGACAAGAGCGAGTACTGATGGGCTGGGGCCATCGGGGCAGCACTGGGGCTGGCACTGCAGGGGTCTCTGTGTCTGGGTACCCTGTGCAGCTCCTCAGGAGCTTCCAAGGAGTTCCTTGCACTAGGGTGGTGTCCCAGCTCTCCAGTTAGACAGGCAGCAGTAAGAACTGCTGCTGCTGTTTTCCATGTGCTTTGGCTTTGTTCCTGTGCCCTCAGCTCATGCCAAGACCTTCTGTAGTTGTGAAAAGGCCGGGCATTTTTCTTTCTCTTTAAAGAAGAGGTGTCCTGGCTCCCAGCCCCTCACCAGGGCTGTGGTTGATTTTGGAGGCATGTGTGGCACACAGCAGGTGCACTTAGCATTCTGAAGGTCACCCCTTGGCTAAGGGGTCTTCAAAACCTGTCTCAATGGGGTATAAAGGCCGGCACTGTGGTGTCTTTCTGCTGACTTGTTCCTGTGGGCTGAGGGAAAGCTATGAAACAGGAACAAGACGATCACTATTTTTCAGTTTCATTTGGCATTCCATGAAAAGATCAAGCAGAGCACAGAACTAAACCATGAAGGTCACTGCTGTAAGAAGTTGGAAATGGCCTTTATATAAGTGGCATCTAAAAGGAAGTATAGAAATTCACAGAAATTCGGCTAGCTAAGAAATGTGATGATCCGTGTGCAGCCTCTGGCTTGGAAAGTCCCTGTGTCATTGGTTTCCAGAAGCAGAGGAGATGATCAGTCATTACAGTCCTCCTGACATCAGCTGCTGGTCACAGAGGAGAAGCTCATTCCCTGACTGCTCCCTGTTTCCCTGGGAAGCAGTGCTGCAGAAGCCATCTGCTGTCCCCTCTCGCTGTCTTGGTCGAAGGGGGGTCAGTGTGGGTTGTACAGCAGTACCTAAATTCTCTGCCTTCCCTGACTTTGGAAGATGGGGTGTCCTTTTGAGGATAACTTGGTGTTCCCACAGGTAGCGTCCAGCTGGGTTCAACTGTAAAGCCTAAAGAGGGATTTTTTCGTAGGAAAGATGTCTTTGCTTTGTGCATACGAGCTGTGCTGGAGGAAGAGAGGAGGGCAGGGAGAGGTGTAGAGACTGTAATTTGCTCACTGCCCTCCTGCCAAGGAATCCAGAAGAGTTTGTCTTGTTAAAGACGGGTCTGTTTTCCTCTCTAGTGAAACAAGAGTGCCTGAACATCCATTACCAGTTTGGGATAGGAAGTGCAGAGTTTAATTACATTTTGACTCTCTTTCATTTCACTATTCAGATATTTCTTTTCCTGGGCTTGATGTCTTGTTGGACTGGGACAGGAAGGACCAGGGGAGCTCATTCGGCTGCTGCTAGTATGCCTTGCTTTTTGCTCGCTTTGAGGGTGGCTTTTGTGTTTAGACATCTGAGAAAAGATACCAGGCAGCAGGGATAAAGGATGGTTGGACTCAGCACTGCAGCGTGAAATCAAACTGGAACACAGCATTGGGAGAGCTGACAGTGCTTCAAATATCTTATTCATGTAGGAGGGGGACAGGCAGGACATTGATGCCTCTTCCACTGGAAGAATTGGAAGCCAGAGTTCACAAGATGTGACAGTGGCTGAACAGGATTCTCTTGTACGTGAGGGGCAGGAGAACAAGGAGCTGATGGTCAGGGCAGGACACTTGAGGAGATGGCTGGTGGGGGTGGGGAGTGTACCTGATGGGCATGAAAAGCAAGTGGTGGTGTAACTGAGGAGCTTCCTCCTGGGTGCCTGGAACAGATTGTGGGGATTGCTGCGTCACGGCCATGACATGTGGTGGTGTGATCATTTCATCCAGCCACTTACCCTGAAGCTACAATAGTCCTGATTTCAGCAGGTCATCCTGTTAGCAGGTGTAGAGCTCCTGGGCTGCTTGTGTGGGTTTCATTCTGTGTTAGTATTAAGCATAATGTATTTGTGTGCATTTGGTGCTCCATGACAGTCAGGCGGCCTGCTGAGCTGTCTCAGCCTCAGTCTGCAGTGAGACACATACTCTCTGGGATAGTGGCCATCCCATATCATGGCCTGAAAGCTGTGGAAGGATGATGGGCATGAGCATGTGAGGATGCCACAGGCCAGCAAAGGTGCCCTAACTCCTTGCCACAGGAGGCACCAGTCCTGTTCTCCCAGTGGCTGCGAAGTACTTGGGGTGGCTTAGTGGGAAAACAGCCAACTTCACAGCCAGCTCTCTTCTATGTTCCCAGCTACTGTGTGCCTGGCTTCTGGTTTCACAGGGAAACAGGCATCTTCCAGCATAGGAGCTGGCAAAGGGCATTTCAGGTAACCTCTTCTCAGTCTGGGGGCATGAAGGACCCTTGTACTTTCTGGAAGGGATTCAAGCACTGCATGCATCGAATACAGGCTTCCTGAGCTGGGCTTTTCTGTTGTTCAGGCCACCTGGAAGGATGTGCCGGAGGAGTCTCGCAGCATGATTGTTTGTGAGCAGTAGCTGGCACTAGCACAGCCTGCACTGGGTGGATGGAGAGGGACATGGGGGCTGTGTTTTGATTCTGCTTTTCCTGTTTGTTGTAACTTGGCAGAGGCAAAGTTTCAGAGACTGGAAGGGCAGCACGATCCTTTTTCTTTTCTTTCTTCCTGACTTGTACTACACCACCTTCTGCCACTAACTCTGATTTTTTGCTGGGGAAAGAATGGGAAGGGAGGATTGGCGGGGTCGAGGTCTGCAGCTTTGAAGCACACAAACCAGAATATTTAGGATGAGGTTTATTGTCTAGAGAGGAGACTTTCATAAAAGCAGCCCCAGAGATCGTGAGCAGCTGTCACAGCGGCTTTTGTTCCTGCTTCAGGTGGGATTTCAGTGGAAAAAAAAATTAAAAAGGAAGAATGAAAAAAGAAGCAAACTTCAAGCACACAAAACCCTCTCTGCAAGGTCTGTTTAGAAAATGGAGATAAAGCAGCAATAAAATCAAATGCTTAATTAAGCCAGATGTATGTGCTTTAAAGCACTAACAGATGTGGCAACAGTGGCTCTAATGAAGTGGAGCTTTACAGACCAAGTGTGGTGGAGGTGGGTGTGGGTGTCCATTGCTTCCCGATGGGGAATAGTGCAGCAGTGCTTTTGTTCTGGGGACTGATGAAAGGGGGTATGTAGCTGCTGGGGGCTGTTGTTCCCCACCATCTCCTTGGCTCCTGCTCCCTTGCCTCTGGAATGGCTGTGGTTACATTGCTTTCCAGTTGTGGTGGTCTGTATGAGAGCAGTGCGAGTTACAGCGCTCCAGGGCAATTCACCTACTGACAGCCTCCCACCTTAGGGCTCCTGGGAGGGTTTAGTGCCCCCCTTGGTGAGCTCCTTCCCCAGACCCTATGCTTGGGGACTTACATGCCCTTAAATGAATGCTGCATTTTGCTTTGAAAATTTAGGGGTTCCAAAATATGATAGATGAAGGCCAGGTAAAACCTGTTGCGTGCTGTGCAACACCAGCAGAGTACAGTGCGAGCCGTACTTGCTGCAGAGCAGCTGGGTGGCCTGTGGCTGGGGAGGCTTACCCACGCCAGGCTTACACCATGGTTGGGGTTGGTTTGGAGAAGGACATAAGCACCCATATGCCACAAGCCAACTTATGGCGTTTGGCATTTTGGGCTGAACTCTCTGAGAATGCCAGTCCTTCTTGAAGCCAGAGGGTTCCCTGCATTTCCTTGCAGAAGCTCAGTGTTTCACTCTTTGGGTTGTTTACAAAGGCAGGGGTGGTTTTCTCTAACTTGGGGACCATCCTGAGGTATCAGCAGATCCCACTTTTCAAGGGCTCTTTGCCACATGCCTGGATCTCTTCCAAGGCTTTAAGTAGTATCCAGATTGTCCCACCAAGAAGGGGGTGCTGTATAGATCAGGTGTAAAGCAAGCACACCAGGGCGCTTGGTGGTGAGCGTGCTGACTGGCTGTACACAAAATGCTTTCTGGAGCTCTTTGAGTGGAAAGCTGACTGATGTGCATCCCAGCTTCCTTTCCAGTGGTTAAGCTGGCTTATCACATTTGTCTCCATCACTCTGTTTTGTGGTGGTCTGTTTCTTAAGTTTTGCAATGCCTTCATTCTCCTTGGGAATGCAGCTACTGATGTTCCCCTGTCTTTTCTTCCTTCCTCTACCACAGTTTTATGGCTTTCTCTTCCTGCCTTTTGCTCAGCAGGAGTCTGCAAACTCCTGAGGTTTGAATCTGGGCAACTTCATGGGTGGCCCAAAATAGAGAGTAATTTTCAAACAAAATGAGATCCAGCCCTTTTTTCTATAAAGGCAAGAGACCAAAGCAACGACATCAGAGTGAAGCAGCAGGCTGCCTGGCACTGCTTCCCTCCCACCTGTGGGGAGGAAACTTCCCCTTCTGAAGGCCAAGTGGCATGGATGTGGCCATGCTGTAGGCTCTGGAGGTTGGAAGTCACTGAGGGACCGTAAATGTAACTTGCATTACTTGCATGTGCATGGCCCTTGTATGCCACAAACTGTTACTACAGATCAAATTGCTGCCTTCTGGTAGAGTGTCCATGAGTTTGAACCTTTCATTGTGTTCTTGCATGCGTGCATGTGCCAGTCAGCAGTGGGATGAATCTGCAAAGTCTTGGTTTTGTCAAAGCTCCTGGTTATTTCAGTAGCAGTGTTGTATCAGTGAAGACTTTATGCTTAGAGAGTGGAAGTTGCCTTGTTTCAGTAAATGCACATACTAAGATAGATAGTAAATGTGCATAACAAATACACATGCAAGACCTGGTTCCGTCCCCCCTCATGGAGTACTTGAACACAAGGGTTCAAATTTAGCTCTGCCTCTAGCTGGGAGAAGGGTAAAACAAGTGTTAAAGAAATTGAGCAAAGTGACTGCAAAACTAAGTGAAATATTGCCCCAAGAACAGATGAACAAAGGGTTTTGACATAACCTGAAACAACTGCAATGTTGCTTAGCTTGGATGTCAAATGAGAAAAAAACACTATCTGGGAATAGCTCAACTTGTGGTTTAAATGTGGGATGTAGCAACTAAGTAATAGCCCTCATGAGGAGGGCAGGATAATGACTGTGAGTGCTGGAGGCAGCTGGGAGATGCTGGTGGGCAAAAAAGACTCAACTAAATTGCAGCAGATACTCCCTCTTTCTACTTATGGCTCAGTGCTCTGGTTTTATTTGGAGGCACCTGTGCTTTGTCCCTGGGGAACGCAGGTTTCTGGGGGAAAAGCAAACAGGGTTGGCTTTGAGGGCTGGTGCGTGGCTCAGGGGCTGCATGAGGACAGTGGGTCCAGCAGACCTTAAGGTGACACCGGTGGTAGTGGCTGTTGGGCTCTGGCAGAGTTTCTGAGAAGGTAGGAAGGAATTACTGTAATAATAGTGTGTTTTGAAAAAGGCAGACTTTGAGGAAATGTGCAATGAGATTTGGGTGGGTGGTGAGGGGAGCCCTGGCCTGAGCTGCCGTCTGGAAAAATTGACTTTGGAAAAGTGAGATGTTATTTAAAAACTAGTAATACAAATGACTGAAGTTCATTCCATTTGTATACATAACTGGAGAAGCCAATGTGGCTGAGAAGGGAGCAGAGCAATACCAGAGATAGGTGAGAGATGGCTCTCAGAGGCAGGGTGAAGGACCTTTCTGGGTTTTAAGTGTTTTTTGCTTTGTGAGTTGTTTTTTGTTTGGTTGGGGTTTTTTTATTCCTGGTTTTGAGGCTTTTCCACTTTTCTTGAGGGTGGAAGGTCAGACTTCTGGCTGTGCTGCACACAGCCTTCCCAGATGGTGCAGTACTCTGTCGCAGGCTCCTTTGGCCATGCTGTGTCCAGAGCCACTTCCCCACCAGCCATTGATCCTGGGGGTTGTGAACAGGCACCAAATGGTTACTCACAAATCAGTGAATTGCAGTTGGGCTTCCAGAGCCAGAGGACATCTTTTTGGTGAGCCTTTGTCCCTCCTTGAGGAGCCAGAACAGGCAGAGGGCATTGTCAGAGACTATCTCCCTTAGCTTCTTATATGATAGAACCCACAAAATTTCCCTCAACCACCTCTCCTTGAAGCAAGATGTCTTGTATTTGGCTAAAGCACCCCATCCAAGAGACATGGACAGATGTGAGCACTTCCTCTAGTAGTCCATCTTTCATTTGTGCAGGTTCAAACTGATGTTTGGCAGTCTATCTCCAGCTAATGTGGTGTTTGCTTGTTGCTAATAATTTAAAAGTTATTAGATAAAAAAGGTAACAATTTAAAAATAGGAGAATAGTCTGAAAAGATCCTGTATACTGTAATTTTCCCCAAAATTAGTGAAGGAGGCAGAAATGTTTAGTGTGATGATGAAGAGTTTCTTGTTTGTGATTGTGTGTCCATTAGATCATAAGTCCTTCATCAGCCCTTCCTGGCAGGCTGCAGAGTGTCATACCTGGGAATCAGCCTTGTCGAGAATCATAGCTCCTGTAATTCTGGCAGCCTCTGGCTCTCCTGCAGGAAAGAGAGGTGCAGCAGCCCAATGCCAAACAGAGATCATCTAGATAGTAATGAACATGCAGGCACCCTCCTGGAGGCTGTGGTAAGGAAACTCTTCTGTGCTTGCATTCTCTGGACTGTGGGATGCAAAAGCCCCAACAGATTTGGACTCTAGGTTAGAGATGAGCCCATGTTTGCATTGGGGAAATACAGGTAATTCCAATGTGGCAGGTAAACCTATAGGAAATGAAGAAGGTGGTTTTGTGGTTTGATTTTATTCTGGAAATTGATAGGAACCAAAGATTTAGGTCCTGATCTTATACTAGAAGTTGGTTCAGGCTTTTTGGGGTGCCTGAAGACCACACGGATACATGTGAGTGACTGGGGAAGGAGAGCAGAGACTTGGCCTGATAAGATTAATGGCTTGTTTCATTCAGGCAGAAGCCCCTAATGACTCAGTAGTAGCTACTCTGGGGATTTTCCAGACAAGGTCAATGTCAAATCGGGAAGCTGTAGTGCAATTAATTTAAGCTTGGAAGTGTTTTCAAGTTAATTCATTTGGTTCTGCTGGGAAGGTTGGAGCTTTGCAGAGGGCTAATTGTAGAACTGTGTTGAAAAGGCTGAGATACGGTTCACTAACAAGGGGAAATGCTTTTATGGTGGCAGGGAGCTCAGCGAGCCTCATTCTGCAAAACCTTCCAAACGCATTAAGGTCTTTCCCTGGAGCATGCTGCCTTCACACATGTTGAGGGCATGCACACATGCACAAAAACACTGTCATCAGCCATGAGATGAGACGCTGTGGCTCCTCAGCCTCGGCCTTTAGGTAAGTCCAGAGTGTCTCTGCTGTAGGTACGCACTGGGGATGCACAGCAGCTCCGTGCTCGGAAGGAGTGGTGAGAGAAAAGCAGGATTGTAAGTGGAAGCTTGGTAAATGAAGGGACTTGAAGCAATCCCCTGAATTTTTGAGGGTCCTGAACAGCATCCTCACTTACCACTGTTGGCACAAAGTGAACAGCTGTGCAGGAGGGAGCAGGATGTTGCAAACAATACGTGCAGGCTCACTGCTGGCAGGAGGAGGGCTGGAGCAGACCTTCCCCTGCAGTGGTTTGTGCTCTGCTGGGTCTGCACAGAGTGAACTGGTAATGTGCTACATGGCCCTTCAGTCAAATCATTTGGAAAGAAAGCTAACAAAACAAACCCTGCTGTTTTGTCTCTCTTCAGCCTGGTTGCACATATTCATGAAATGGTGGAAACTTACTATTTTTGCGAATTGTGTTCCTGTTTGAGATGCAGTTGGCATTTGCTGACGTGTTTGTAGATATATTGGGAGGTGGAGGGGGAGGAGAACTAATAGGGAGACAGGCAGTCATACAAACATACGCACATGCAGAAACACATAGAGGCAGGCTGTGTAATTGCACAAGTCCTGTATCCTTGGGAAACCAGTCTACAAATGTGGTTAAAAAAAAAAAGAAAATAAGACCAAAGTAAAACCCGGGGGAATGGACATCTCGGTCCCTCTCCTTTCTTCATTTGACATCAGCTCCATGTCAGTATTGCTTCTCCCTCGGTGCTAGATGGCTTTGCGTGCAGCGGTACACAGGTGAGCTACAGGGCCCTGTGCAGTGGTAAGAGGTTTTCCTCTGGCTCTGGACCTAGGTGGATGGAGAAGGGAAAGTTGAGCTCTCCAGCCACCAGGAAGAGGCAGGAAAAAGAGAGCAAAGCAGGCTGCTGGAAGCTGTGCTGCCCCGAGTCAGCATCCCTGGCACTTTGGAGGAGCATAAAGCATTTCCTGTAGGATGCCTGAGTCAAAGGAAAGCACTGGGTGCCCCTTGGATCACCCCTCAGTGCCAGCTGCTCAGGGCAGGGAGAGGAGCTTGCTAAGCAACCCCTGGCCAGAACATGCTGTTCCCTCCCCAGTCCTGCCTTCCCTGCTGGTAGAGATGGGCTGAAAAGATCTCATGGCATAAAAAAAAAGGGTGTTTGCAGAGTCCTAGGGCTTTTGGCCCCAGGGGATCTCAGAGTGCTTTGTGGATAGCTTATCACAGAGGTAAAACAAGCTCTTGGAGACCAGTGCAGGAGTTTCCTGGCTGTGGTGTGCAATTCCTCACTGATACTGAGCGAGTTGGTGTGGTGAAATAACCCTGGGAGTGCAGGCAGGCAGAGCGGGTCCCAGGGAGCTCTTCTGCAGATGGAGAGATCCTCTGAAGTGATTGGTGTCTCACGGTGGCCTGTGTTTCCAGGAGATTGGGATGACTGGTCTTCAGGCCAGTCCTCCCAAAAGCTGGGTGGCACAGACATCTCTGGGCTTGTAAGGCCTTTGCAATCAAATTGACAGCTTAAACATGACATGTTCCCTGTGCAGGACTGGATAAGGCTAAGCAGAACAGGCTGCTGGCTAAGGAGAGGGGACAGGAAGCAATATGGGGGTGTCCCTGTACTTGAATCCAGAAGGGGTCATGCACAGCTTTTTCCCCTCTTTAGGTCTGTCATTGGCTGTTAAACCCAGTCTAGATGAAATACCTTTGGTTTCTGAACTGCTGATGGCCAGGAGGAGAGCTGGGAAGGAATTGCTCTGTAATTGTCTTTTCTTCTGCCCCTCCCCTGAGCATCCATGGTTGCCCTCTGTGAGAGATGTTCCAGGGCAGGTGATGCTCCTTCTCTGATGTGTGCCCTTCTCCCATTGCCCCCTCTCCTACACAGCCCATTGCTCATGCTCTCTCTGTGGCATTTCCAGTTGCACTTTTGTGCAAAGTGAAGAGTGAAACTTGTGTGCGTGCTTTGGTTTCATCTGCCTCTGGACAGCTGCATCCAGACTGGCTTGATGATGTTTGGGGCCACATCACGTACCAGTGCTCCCACATTTTCCCTCTGCTGCCAGCTGCGTGTGGACGGATGCTGTGCCATGGCTCTGTGCTTTACAGGTTGGCACAGCTAATCAGTGAACCCTGGATCCTTTTTGGGGTAAGGTATGGGCCAGAGGTCCTGGGTGGAGGGGGGTGGGTTTTGTTCTTGGCAGCTCCTGCTGTGAGGAAATTGCAATGCCAGTATAATCCTTGTTGGCAAAGTTTCTGAGGTTTCTGAGCTCCAGGTCATAACACACACCCTGGAGCTGTTGCACCTTTGCCCAGGGCTCTTCTAAAAGTACTTTGCAGACTGATGAGGCAGAGGTCACCGGTGCTGGGGTTGGGGTTTGTCTGCTCCTTCCCTACATTCCTACGAGTAATTCTTCCACTGGGGCTGTTGTGCATATGAAAGGTTAGGCTTAAAGGCTCTGTCTGCTCTCAGGCTGCACAGGACAAGCACTGGCTTCCTGGCAGCCTGGGACAGGCATCTCTGCTCCTTAAAATAAAAAGTGGCAAGCAATAAGTAATTTAAATTATCCTGAAATGGTAATACTTGAAGACACAAAAAACTAAAAGAGTTGGAGGTAACCCCCCCTCCCAAACCTAGATAAGACGGATGACACTGCTTAGGGTGAAAAATCTCTCCATGGATGCTGCATTCCTGCAACCCCAAGTGTGCTCACTCCTGTGCATGGTACAGTGCCAGGCCAGGACTTGGGCTTCTAGATTTGTCCATATATTCCTTGCATGGCTTTGGGCAGCACTCTCAAATATTTCTGGGCTTTTTTTTTTTTTTTTTTCTTTAACCATGTGCAATTCAGGATGAACACCTTTCTGTCTTCAGGGTAATTAATGAACTGCAAAGCCCTTAGATGTCTTCAGAAGGGAAGTGCTGGCCAAAGGAGGCTGTGATTGCTGTGGGAGGGAGATGTCAGCCCCATCCAGCCCAGGACACAGCCGGGACCCCCAGTTAGTGGGGTTTCAGGCAGGGTGTTGAAGGCCACTTGGGTGAAACTTTCTGTGGGTCTGGGGCCTTAATCAGCATTTAAACACTGTACAAACACCCTGGGCAGATAAGCAAATGCACGTGAAACCCTCTGGGCAAGCTGTTGATGAAGGAAAGCAAGTGCAGAGAGAGCAGGAGCAGCACTGGGGAGGGCGGCTGCAGTCCTTGGCATGGTGTGTGCTCCCGTGATACAGCCTGGCCCTCCTGTGCTAAGTGAGTGCTACTGGCTCCATCCCGTCCTGCAGCCCAGATACGCTTCAGGGCTCTTCAAAGGGATAAAAATATATTTTTAACCTGAGGCAGCCGCCTTTTTTTGTGTGGTACATTTTTTCTCATAGCTCTGGAAGTGACAGGTTGTTTTTCAGCCCCTCTGTTTCTCAGCTGTCTTGGCAGAGGTGCCTAGAGGTCTCAAACCAGATTCCCGAAAATTTTAGTACTGGAAATTGGTAGTCACTTTTGAAAATGTTGGCGAGACGGTGCAGCTCCCTACAGACATTAACTGATGGCCATTGGAACAGGCTTTTTCCTCAGCCAAGTCCTCACCCCATTGAAGCCAATGGGAATTTTCCTTAAAAAAGGCCATAAAGAAATGGTTTTCTTGGCAAGGAGAGAGGTGTTTCATGGACTCTACATCAGTGTTCAGGAGAACTTCAGCTACCTGCTTAGATTCCTGCCACATTTGTCCCACCCTGTGCAAAGCTCTCTACCTTTTGATCCAGAACAACACAGGAGATGTTTTCCACATGCCATATGAGAGAACTATAAAACAATTGTTTTGGAGTTTGGCACCACTCCCTTACAGATACATTTAGTGTGAATTGAAATTGGTCAGCTAAAAGGTGTTGGCCAGGATGACAGACAGATTAGGGCTGTGTATCTTGAGGCTATTGCATACCTGCCCATCCCATGCTGGTAGGGGTGGTAGGTGGCTTCATTAGTTCATGGATAGTCATAAACAAGCATGACTTGCAGCTTTTGGGCAGCATTAAAAAGCATTTTCTGGCTGTAAGAGGGGTTGTTTGGCTTGTGGCATGCTCTGTGCTCTCCTTACCTTGAGTCTTTTATCTCTCCACTCTTCTTGTTGCTCCCTGGCCCTTTTGCTCTTTCAAATGTGGTCCATCACACCTGGTGCTCAGCCTCCTCCTGTGCATGCAGCTTGTCCTGAAAGAAACACTGGTGCTTTGCACATAGGGCCAACCTCTTCTGTCTCATCTCCCTTCCCCTGTGATGAATCCATCCCTGGAAGCTCCAAGTCAGGATAGCTTCTCCTAAGAGCAGCACCAGATTTGGGAGAGGGAAAGGCTGTGATGGGGCTCTGGCATCAGCCCCAGGTGAACCAGTCCAGCTTGGCAGCAGGGTCAAAGGCATGGCTCACCATGGCCGACTTGGCCTTGGAGAGGAGTGCTTACAGTCAATAGCAGCTAGACCTTCCTGGCCTCTGATCCAGTCTTGCTCCTGTGATGGTGCCTGGGGAGCCAAGACCAATCTCTCCTGTTCT
The DNA here is from genome assembly GCF_017639235.1 of Corvus kubaryi. Lineage (NCBI taxonomy): Eukaryota > Metazoa > Chordata > Aves > Passeriformes > Corvidae > Corvus > Corvus kubaryi. The sequence goes on from NW_024581135.1 coordinate 14,568,852, forward strand.
TGGGTGTGTTCATGCACATTGGCTTGCACACTCCACTCCCATCGGTGGTTTTCTTTGGGCTGATATTTGTTAGCATTGGAAAGTGAGAAAAATGAACAAAAATATTATCAGAAGCAGGTTTTGTGAATGAATCAGCCGACAAGAGGCTTACCAGCTTGCCTGCATTTACTAGCACAGTGCTTATTTGGGCAGATGTCTATATATTTTAGTTGGAGGCAGGAAGGAGTGAGAATGGATGGGGGAAGACATCACTTCCAGTTTGCTGCTTTTCTGTCAGTTTGTACCATCTTTTTCTGAATGAAGCAGAGGACTGCAGTGTGTCTGAGAAGCTGCCCTGCTGCTGCCCTTGTTCTGCTGTTGTTGACAACTTGGGGGAGACCAAGGAGAGGAGCACAAAAGAGGTCAGAAGGCTAAAACTCTCCTAAGCAGTTTGTTGAGGATCAGGGCCTGGCCAGCCTTGCCCATCTCTTCATGGTGCTTTTTTATTTGATCCCCTCTAAAGGCAGCCTCATGACCTTCTCTCTTCTCTCTATGTGTTTCTAATTAACGGGGAGACTGGCATATAAACAGAATATTCCTGGTCAAAATATTGCTTGCCTGACTCCTAGGATGATGGCCAGATGGCAATCACCAGATAGCAGCCTAGACTTTGAGCTCTCCCATCTGGCTATCAAACCTGGTCTCAGTTCTCATCTGGAACCAGACTTGAGGAAAGTAATGGACTTTGCCAGATTGGTTTTGCCCCATGTTTGCTGTTCAGTTGCTACCTAAGCAGCTAAAAACCTGCAGACCAAATGCATTTAGTATTTCTGGAAATTGTGAAGAAGTTCAAAAAGATACTGGACAAATCCACTGAGGGATGGGTCTTTTGGTAGCTTTTAAATCCTGTGGGTCAGATGCAGTCTTCAGCCATGAAAGTGCTTTTACTGCTGGTCTGCAGCACAGACTGGGAATGGTCCTTCTGCTTCCAAGTAGCTGCTGGTAGTCTCTCATGAATGGCAGGCTGGGCTGGATGGCTCTTTCATCCAGCCCACCTGGGCCATCTTGGCATCAGGCAGGTCAGCTGCATGTTTGCTGAGTAAGTTCAGACAAAACTCTTCTCGCAGTTTCTCCTTTGTGAGTTTGGGGTTGTAGTACCTGAAAAGAGCTTAGAAAGCTGTGGCAGAAATAAAACACTTTCTATTATGATTTTTCACTCTGTCATGACAGTAGGGCTAACAAAATGTTGTGATGCAGATTCTGAAAAAAGGAACTGTTAACATCTGTAAATGCTCTGTATGCTTGGTCCTCTGAGAAGCAGGAGAGATCCATAAATTAACTACTGTTACATGAGCTAAAGCACTGCTTGCACTGCATCATACACAGTTTGATATGATTTCTTTACCTCTAGATAAAGTGCCCGAGTTCCATAATGCTGGGAAGCTGAAATTGGAGATGCCCGAGAGAATTCTGACGCTGGGAGGTTGGGTGCTACAGTTCTACTTTGGCAATACTGAAAGACACTTCCTGTTTGTCACCACAACCAGAACAGCCTGGTCCTGTCTCCTGGTGTGGTACCTATGGAACTGCTGAAGAGGTCTTATATGGAGAGATACATACAGAGATGTACAAAACCTGGCCTGGGTTATTGCACTGAGAGGTGATGTGCATATGTGGGTTCAATCCTAATTTGGGCTGGAAGGGACCTCTGGAGGTCTTGCTTCAAGTCCCAGCTTAATGCAGGGTCAGCTTCAATATTATATTCAGCTATAGTATTAGATGTGCTTGCTCAGCCAGATCAGAGGGATCAGCTGTCACCTTCTGGGCATTTGGAGCAAACAGGATGAATTGAAATCTGTCCTCATTGCCACTGCAAAGTTCAAAGAGACCTGTGTCTGCAGCATTGTGACCATTGTGTCCTGCTGTGGGAAGGTTTGCTCTCACAAATTCCTGGTGAATTGGGAAAATGCATAAAGCACAGAGTAGAGGAGATGGAACAAGTCCAGAAATCCCCAGATTTCTGCTAACTGATTTTTGAAATGGCTGAACTAGCTGGGATCTCGTGGCTTTCAGCAGTGGCAGAGTTGTGACTGTTCCACTGTCAGCAGAAGTGGCCAAATGCAGAAGTAGGTAGAAGCTAAATGAGTAACACAGTGTATGACAAACAATGGGAAAGATGGTATGGCAAGGATGATGATCACTGAAATGGCAGGATCTCCAAATGATGTTAGGGAGGCTTTTGAAAGCAGGCCTGAGAATTTGTTTTAGCACATGAATATTGAGTAAGTATTCCTGGAGATGCTCTGGGGGATGATAGATGGACTCAAGGTATTGTTGCTAATCACTGTGGTCTTAAGTGTTGGAGCTGAAGTACACTTGGCATCTGTAACCCAACTGGACTTCTGATGGGAAAATTGCATTCTTGGGGAGTAATTTAGAAGGTCACAGAAAAGCCAGAAAGAACTTCTCCAGCAGCAATTGCTCTTTAAACCGTCTTTTAGAGTGGCAGTAACTCCAGAATGAAAGGATCTGTTCTCACCTTCCAGATGAAAGGGCTAATGCAATTTAAAATTTTTGCATGCAAAGATTTTATGGCTTGGTAACCAGCCACATCTGAAAATGATCCAGGGCAGGATGAACACGTGAGGCAGCGCCTGACTGAGCTGGACGCTTTCCTTGTCTGCCCTGTCTACTGCAGATAATGGTGATGACCGGTCCGAGAGCATTCTTGCTGAGAACCACGTGGATGGCACTGTGGGGATCTTGAGTGGAGCTGGAGGGAGGAAGCCCATGAAGACAGGCATGAAGGAGCTGGCGGTGATGAGGGAGAAGGTGAACGAGCAGCAGCGGCAGCTGGGCAAAGTCAGCAAGGCCCATCACAACCACGAGGACTCCAAAAAGTCACGGCTGTCGACGGGCAGGGTGAGAGGGCAGAGCTGTGGGGAGCTTAGGGGGGCAGCTGTGAGCTCACTGGGAAATGCTGAATACAAAGCCTTAATGGCATCTGCAATAAACTGTCTTAAAAACAGAAAAAATAAATTGAAAGAAAAAAGTGGGGAGAGCAAAAGAGGAAAAGAAAACATTTTTGGCCTGATGCTGGGGCCAAACATCTGATGAACTTTGATGTGCTGGTCAGGAGGCATTATTTTCAATGCAGCTTCACCTCTGGAAGGGGGGCTTCTGCTGGCTCAACACCGACCTCTGCAGGGGTGCAGGCATGCCCTTTGCCCATGGACTGGCTTTCTCACACCCTTTGTCCCTAAGCAGGCATGGCCCAAGGGGATTTGAGGGAGCAGAAGCGGGGCTGTCTTCCTGCTGCAGGGCAGCCCCAGTCCACTGAAGGGAGGCCACAAGCCCCGAGGATAAGCTGTGTGACTGTCCTGTAGCAGGGAGAGTGCTCTAAGTCCTCCCTGTCTCCTTCTTGCCTGTCCCTATCGCTCTGTTATCCAGTTCTTGGCCGTGGTTTCCCTCTAGTGGGAAGCTTGATCAAGGCAACTAGATGGAATGGGAATGGGGATGGAGATGGAAACCCACTCCAAAGGGTCCACAATATACATCCCTGTAAACATACAGAGTAATAATATCTGGGGAGCACAGAGACAGAAAGGAGCTTTAAAAGAGTCCTCATGCCTTCCAAGGACTAGGCAAAACAGAGGTTCAAAATAAAATGCAGGCACCGTCAACTTTGAGAGCTCACACGCTGCTGCTGCTCCTTTGCAAAAAAAACCCATCACCCACTGCAAAAGCAGAGAGGTGTGGACTCAGTTTGGCTCACATCAGGCATATTTCAACCACACTGCCTTGGCTGGAAGCCCTGTCCCAGAGCTGCTGTGGAGCAAGAAGGATGCCTCCAGAGGCTGGCTTTGGGTACTCTCATTCCCAGGTCTTCCCCTCTACTCCCATGGAGTCTCACATGCTTTTGAGTTGCAATTCTGGGCCAAAACTGCATCACAGGTGTGCACTCTGGGCTATGCTTATGGAAACCCTCCTGGTCTCTCTGGACTAGCCCTGCTTCATGTCACTTGACACCACCAGTGGGAGCCATGGTAGCCTCTCTGAGGTTTCTCCTTCTCTCTGTATCTAGGAGTTGGGATCTGGTATTATGTTGGCTCCTGGCCATGTCAGGTACATTGGAGAGATGTGCATGTCTATGCATGACTTTGATTCTGGGTGCCTGGAGGTGAAGTCTGCAGCAGGACCCAGTGGCAAACCTATGTCTTTAGGGATGCACACATCCCTACTGATGTTCCCATTGTCCGCACTGTTGAGGCTGAATGATATATCCTGATATATCCTGATATATATATATCCTGATATATTTTTTTTTCTGCTTTCTGGGCTGTTTTCAGACCCCTTGTCAGCAGGAGCTGGATCAGGTCCTAGAACGCATATCCACCATGCGACTGCCAGATGAGCGAGGGCCCCTGGAGCACCTCTACTCCCTTCACATCCCCAACTGTGACAAGCATGGCTTGTACAATCTCAAACAGGTAAGTGGGGGGAGTGGGAGCTCTGGGGCTGACTATGCTTCCAGCAGCAGCCCTTGGCTCACTGTCTGTCCCCACCATGTGCAGACACAGAACATGCACAGTTCAGGGCTGGGCTGATACCCTGCACATGATGTGAGGTGTGGGGTAAACAGCTGATGCTGCATGTGGCATGGACAGGTTTAGTTAAACCCATCTGCAAGTTTGCAAGTGGAGATGAAATCCACATCTACATATGGCTGTGGGCAGTCCAGAGATGGAGAATCAGTGTAGTTCTTCTTTCCCACAAGAGCTGCTTATCTATTTTCATGAACTTTGAGCCAGGTCTTGTCCAATCTGGGCCCTGCTGCAGGAAAAAAGCAGAGAAGGACTGAATGATGGCCAGTCTTGCAGAGAAAGCAAAAAGCACTTCTGGGAGTCACGAAGGTTTCTACTGCACTTTACTGGTTTTCCTCCACAAGTCAAGGCTGGTCCCACAGCTCCAGGAGGGATTCCTTTCAGGCAAGGTGGGGGTCAGGGTGCAGCATGCTTCTGAAGGTATTTATGGGACCCAGAAAGACTCAGACAACTCATGTGTCTGAATTCTGACTTCTTGGCTTCATCTGTGCAAAACCATCAGGTATCAGTGGCTGAGGAATGGGGAAAAAACTGCCAGGAAAAACAGCAAAACCACCAGCTGGTGCAGGGTTGACTGGAGTCACCTGTGAATAGTATCTGGATATGAGGATCCCTTATAGATGAGCCTTTGGAGGGGACTCCTGCTGTTTTCATGGCTAGGCCTTTTACTCAGGGCTGCTTCTACCCCTTGATCAGAAACATTAAATAACAAAAATGGGATGTTCTGAGATAATCTCCCTCTCTTCCTTCTCCTGTCTCTGTCCCACTTGGATCCTCACCCTCTGTCTCCCTGTGAAAAGCCCCATGGCTGGCTGGATCCCGCAGCATGAGCACAGTTGGAAGGGCTGGATGGAGCAGAGCTGGCAAATTGCCTGTAAGATGAGCTGTGTCTGGGGAATGAGCCTGGACACTGCAGTGATGCTTTGTGTGCTGCTCCTTGTGTCTGGGGAACAGGTCAGCCTGCACTGGCCTGCCTGGAATAACCTCTGCATCTACTACACCCTGTTCAGAAATGTATCTGCTGGGGATAGAGGGATGAACATCAGGTTCAAAGTGCCTGCAGCACTGCAGGGCAGGAGGAGGACAATAACCATTAGGCCAAGGAACTTCTCTCTAACAAGACTGGGAGGACAAAAGTCCAGGTCCAGATGCACCATGGTCCCTACCTCTGTTCTGAGATTAGTGAATCTCTGTTTGGTCTGTCTGTGGGGGCCTTGATCAGATGTTTGTTTAGCCTAATCTGCAGGTGATAAGAATCTCATACAGCTCCTCTGTCAGGGTGTCTCATCCCTCTTTCCTGAGGGATCTTTGTCTCTTTGGATACTTTCATCCGCAGCTGGCAAAGGGTGATGCATTTCAGGGACAGTTGTCCTTCTAGTTCATTAAAATTGGCTTCTTGGTCCCTGGCACAACCCCTGGGGAAAGAGGTTCAGCCTTCATGCTGGACTGCTGCAGTAACAGTGCTGGTGCGGCATAGGCCCTGCGGGGGTTTGAGTATGGCGTGCCATGGATCTTGCCTAAATCCAAACTAGTGCCAGAGAAACCCCAGCTCTGTCAGTGTTGTGGCTTTGGGCTGGTTGACCTGGGAAGTGGTTTGTTTTGTCCCTCTTTTCACTCTGACACCTGTCCTGTTCCTCTCCACACAGTGCAAGATGTCGGTGAACGGGCAGCGTGGTGAGTGCTGGTGCGTGGACCCCATCCATGGGAAGGTGATCCAGGGTGCACCCACCATCCGCGGGGACCCCGAGTGCCACCTCTTCTACACAGCCCATGAGCAAGAGGACCGGGGAGCACACGCCCTGCGGAGCCAGTAGACAGATGTGATCCTGCTGGCTGGAGGTGGCTCACTGTGGCCCCAGTGCTGGATTTTACATGGGTTTCAGCGTGTCTCTTTAGGCTCTAGAAGAGACTGGGGTTGGGTCCTGTGTGCTGCCCTCCTTCCTCAGCTGCCTGGTTCCTGGGGAGGGGAGGGATAATGGGAGGGGAAAGGTGGTGGGGGGTTTGCAAGGAGAAGGGACTGCTTTCTTAGTCTTTCACCCAACGTAAACCAGAGAACTGGTCTTTTTTGCTCCTCGCCCTGCAGCCCTGCCCTCCCTGCTGTTCTGCGGCATCTTTCTGCACCCTCCAGCACAGAGTGCCGTGTGCTCCCTGGCCCCTCCCAGGGGACAAAGCCCCTTGCTATGGGTGGGAGAGGATAAAAAAACTGAAAGAGCCCAGCCTTTTCCCTTCTTTTTCTCTCTTCCCCAAGACCAAAGACTGTAAATACTGTCACCTGCTTCTTGTGTCCTGCGAGTCAGTCCCCTGCGCCCCAGCCCAGCTGTCAGTCCTGGCATGGGATGGAGGGAAGGAAGAAAGACCCTGGATTCCCAGCTGGAACATACCACCGCTGCTGGGATGTGTTCCCCAAGGAGGCAGCAGTGATATGCTGAGGGAAAGGGCTAAAGATGAGACAGCTGCCACCCTGCCCCCTAACAACACTCCTGGGTGCTTCCTTTCCTCATGCTGGGGCACAGCCAACTCCACAGGGACCCAGCTTCAGCCTCTGGTCCAGGAGCATGGGGCCTTTGGGTGACAGCAAAGCTAAATGCTTGCTTTTCCAGGGGATTTGAAGGGCTTTTGCACAGTATTTCTTAGGATCAACTTATTCCGAGGGAGCTAAAATGAACTTGCTGAGGCTGGGTGGAAGGATGCCTGTGTAGATTTAGGGTAACAAGCCAGGGAATGTCTCTCTTTCTCTCATTCATTTTTTCTTTATTTCTAGATAGGAAAAAAAACCCATCTAAAACCTGCGTTCCCAAGCAGTTGCCCTTGTCCCTCCATTTTTGCTTGGGACTGAAGTGAGCATCTGTTATTCAGCACCTAACTTTTTCTTTTTGTAAGTAAATTACAGTATATATCTTGCTTTGTAAAGGCCCTTTACACGGACACGCACACACACACACAGACACACACACTCCTCTGCCCACATACACATTTGTATAGATGAAATCCAAATGATTCCAGGTGCTCTGAGCAGTTTTGTGCTGGACATGCTGACAAGAGATGTGTCTCTGCTGTTAATTCACCTGTTGATTTCTTTCTGTACAGAAAACAATGATGCTGAGAATAAATAACTTCCCCATTGCCTAAGCAAGGAGGTTTTATTATTTTCTTCCTTATTTTTTTTTTAAATAAGGAAGATGTCCTTTTTGGAGCAATTGCAAAAGCTTTCTCCTTAGAGTAAAAGTCTTGGGCTTTCCTTAAATGGTTTGTTGTTTCTTGTCCCCCTTCTTGGACCCACATTTCAGATCCCAAGTGTGAAGGGCACAGGTGGGCTCTGTAAATTAAGGCCCTCATGACTTTGCAGGGGTTTGGACATGACAGTGGAGGAGACAGGGGAAGGATCCCCTTTGGAAAGTTGGGGATGGGTATATGTGGATGTGTATGAATGGGAGCACATGAAAGAAGAAGAAAACACGCCTCCATGCAAAACCAAGTAACTGTAAAAATGATGCTACCTGTTTTCTGTTAACATCTGAGGGTGTTCTGCTTTTTCATATAAAACTTGCACATGCTGGCTCTCATTTGGTTTGTAATTTGTTTCGTTTAGGAATAGGGAAGTTTTCTTATGCGTTTGCCATTTTTTCTTTTGGAAAAGCTGAGCTACATAAAGTTGGAATAAATTAAATAGGATGCCAGAAAACTCTTGTCTTTCCCCTCCACAGTGCTCACAGGATATGTTTCTTTGCCTGATGCATCGCATGCAGATTTGTCCCTGTTCATCCTTTGTCCATGGCCGAGAGGCAGTAATGGGAGTTATCTTTTCATTGTTACTGGCCCCGGTTGTGTGAGCAGGGAGGAACTGGTGTCACTCATCCTTTGCCTGGCTATATTCCTGCTATACACATGGGTCCTTGTGAATGTGTTGGGAAGGTGCAGGGAGGTACAGGCTTGTGCACGGCCAGAGTTTGGCTGAGCTGCTCCGCTTACGGGCCTGTGGAGAGAGGTCCTGCACCTTTTCCCAGGGTGTGAAGTGCTGCCAAAGGGAGCATGACAGCAGAGCTTGGTATTTGGACATCATAGGAGGGCAAATAATAATAAAAAATTAAACCCACATTCCATTCAATTAAAATTGCAGCATTGAAGGAGAGGCCCTGTATTGGCCCCAACATCCAGCATCCAGGTAGCTGTTGTTTCCTTTGGACTCCCCAAAGGGAGGCAAAACCACTGGGCTTCTTCCCCTTCTACTTTCTTGTACCCCCTGCCAGGAGTTTGGGACTGACATATGTTGAGGGGCTGGCCGGTGGTGAGGAGCACCAGGAAACTGTATGGGGACAGGGGCCAGTGAGCGCATGGGGCTGCAGGGGAGGGGAAAGAGGACAGACACGATGGGGGGGTGTGATATAAGCTGAAGAACATGGGAAAAGGAGCAAAATTAATACCCTGTTTTGTGCCTCTGGGGGGAGCTGAAGGTGGCTCGGGGGAGGCCGAGTAGCAGGGTGGGGCACAAGGATGCTCCAAGCCAGGTGCTGCCCAGAGAGGACTGGAGGTGACAGAGATGCCCAAGCCCAGAGCCCAGCAGTGCCTGGGGCCACCCTCCCGTTCAAGGGCTGGAGGGGAACAAACAGAAGCTGTGACACTTTCCACTAGACCAGGCTGCTCCAAGCCCCATCCAACCTGGCCTTGAACACTCCCACGTTAGGGGTTATCTGCAACTTCTCTGGGCAACCTGTTCCAATGCCTCATCATCCTCATAGTGGAGAATTTCTTCCGTAGTATTTTAGTATAAAAACCTATGCAACAGTATAATATAAACAATGATATTGAATATAAAGCACATCATTAGTGTAAGAATGCATGACTGTATCTGTGTGCACCTGTAGCTATTTACACACGTGTATACAGCTCCAGCTGTCCTTAGGGATGTGATTAATTAGGCCGTAGCTGATTAATTAGCCCGTAGCTGAAGGCGGGGGGCACAGCACTAACTTTTTGGATGGAAAGCCCAATTTCAGGGCCTCTGGAAGCGGCAGCGCCGCCGGGCCGGGCCCTGAGGGTAACGCGGGAGGGGCGTGGCGCCGCCTAGTGGCGGCTGGGCGCCGCGCGGCTCCTGCCGCCTGTGCTGCCCGAGGGGTCGGGCTCAGCCGTGCGGGGTGTCCGTGAGGGGACACGGTGGCTGTGCCAGCCCCATGTGCTGCAGGATGGGTGCGGGCTGCGTGTTAGCACAGCCCTGGCAACCCACGGTCCTCAGTGCAGGGGCAAAGGGGATGATTTCGCCTCCTGCCCTGCTCAGGGTGCACGGGGTGATGCTGGCAGGTGAATGGAGGAGAAGAGGGGCACAGGAGGACGGAGATCAGGGGATGAGTGGGAGAATGAAGGGTGATGGTGCCTGGGCGGTGGGACAGGGTCAGATCCAGCACCGGGGAGGGCAGGGGGTGAGCCACCACAGAGTGTTTTGAGGACCACGGCCTGGCTGGGCTGAGCAGCTCCAGCGATGTTCTGCACACTGGGACAGTGGGGCAAATGCTTCCAGCGGCCCCAAGAGGTTTAGGCTCAAATAGCACGTCCGATCCCAAACTGTGGAGCTCAGTCTGCGATAGCATTTAGGGGCTTAACATCACTGGTTGCCAGGTACTTTACCCTGGTAAGCCAGTTGAACGTGTGTGCTGTGCCCCACGGCCACATCCATGCAAAGAAAATTCTAAGAAAAAAAAAAAATTGTAGCTCTGCTTTCAAGAAGCTGTAAAGTTAAACTTGCAACTTTTACCACTAGCCTAGCAGATGGCTCTAGTATCAAAAGCTTCCCTAAAGCATTGCCACCATTTTGCTCCATGCCCTGTACCTCCCTGAGCACCCATGTGGAGCTGGCTGAGCCCCCCAAGGGACCCAACACAGGTGGTCGTGGGATGCTTGGGGCTGGAGCAGCTCACTGGCAGGCCCCAGCACACAGATGCTCCACGAGGGTCAGGCACAAACTAACTGAATGCATAACTTTATTAAATAAATGCTTTGTCATGAGAAAAGACAAAGATCAAAGAGTAACATAAATTATAAGTTGAATAAATAGTATACAGCAATCTTCACTTTTTAATAAAATGTGAGTTTTTTTTTTAAGTACAAAATGCTAAACAGAGCATTAAGCTCTTCTTCCATTGTCAGTTTTTCACAAACTGCTTTTTTTTTTCCCACCAGTAAGATTATGAGTATTTCTTGTTTACTGGAAAAAAAAAAAAACCAAAACAACAAAACCAAAACGAAACAACAGAGCTACCGTATGTATGTAAAGCTATAAAAAGCTACCGTAAAATGTGTAGTGAGTATTGCTTAAAGATAAAAACCAGGCAGGAAACTCGGAATCTGGTGTGTTTTAACAACTGTGTTAGAACGGTGGGTAACGTGCGCGGTGACGTCTGTCCCGGTGGCAGTGGCGGGGGCTGGTGGGGCTGGGGAGGGGGCCACAGCAGGCAGGGCTCCTAGCCAGGGCCAGGACAGCAGTCTGGAAGCGAGGTGAACTGACGGTTCTTTAAATATACAATGCTCCATTTGGGGGAAAAAAATCATCAACAACAACAACAAAACAAAAAAAAAAAAGGAAACTAAACCAACAGCAAAGAAGAATTTTCACGGAGAAGGTGGAGAAAAGGGGAAGAGGGGAGAGAGCAGAGAAATAGTGCAAAATGCTCCTTGTACTAGTGGTTTTCGAAGCCCACTGCAGTACAGACAAGGGGTAGCCCAGCCACTGAGCACAGCTCCCGGGGCAGATGTGGTGGAAGGGCTGTCCTGAGCCATCCTTGTCCTCTCCTTCCCAGCTCACATCCTAGATACTGACATGGGCTCGGCGCAAATACCGTAGCCAGAGACCCCTGAGCCTCACGACCCCCGGATGCACAAATTACCAGCACCTTCTGGTGAACCCTCCCCAGCTTCCAAATCTGCCCCTTTTGGTTCTCTCACCCTAAATGCAAAGGGGTGCTGCTGGGTGCTGAGAATGGGAGCACCTCATCACTACCACCCCAAAGGGTGACCAACCCCTCCTGAAGTCACTCTCATTCCCAGCCTGACCCAGGCTCCAACCCCAGTCCTAAATATTAGTGCAGCCTGTAAACAGCCTCGTCCTGCTGGGGATCCTTAAGGGAGTGGGCAGCTGGGGGAGGTCACCTGGTGCCCCATCCTGAGAGCCGAGGAGATCTGGGGAGGTGAGGGTGGCGCAACCCAAATGCCCATCATCCTCCCCCCAGGTTCGTGGGGACAGAACAGGCAATGCCATCCCAGCATGGGATGTGCAGGGTGAGGGAGGCTGTGTGGGATGAATTTTGGTACTCTGGGCTCCCAGGGCCATGGGGACTTGGTTTTTAGGGAGAGGACAGAGAGTCACCCTGTGTCCCCTTACCAGTGTCCATGGTGGCCTCATTGTGACACCACCATGGGGCCATGTGAGCTAACCCAGACCCTGCAAAAGCATCCTCCCCAAAAGGCAAGGTCCATGGGGATCTGCTGCCCTCTGCCTGCTCCCATCCCACCCCGGGGGCACGTCTTCTTTCTCTGCAGCCAAAGGCTTTCAAGTTTCGGGAAATTAAACAACAAAACAAACAAACAAACAAAAAAAAAGCAAGAAAGAGGAAGAGAGAAGGAAGGAAGGGTCCTGGGAAAGGTGGTACTGGCCTAAAACAGTCAGGTGGTTTTGCACAGGGATCAGCAAGCGGACAGTGTCAACAATGGTGACCAGTGGCCCTTGGGGTTAACACAAGCTCCTCCTCCTCCTCCTGCCATCTTCACCCCATTCTGCACCCGACTTGCACCCCAGCATTAACCCACCACTCTCGTTAAACCAACCCTGCTCCATCAGCTCTGCAGAGCCTGGAGGGGTCCCTCTCTCAGCCCCCACCGTGCTCCCCTCCAGCAACATGGGGGTTACCCCACTCCAACAGGCTTGTTGGGGGCAGATCTACATTTGGTGGCATGCTTCCTTCTTTTCAGCACAGGAAGGTGCTTTGTCCCCAGGCTGAAAGGCGTTCTGCTGGGTCTCCGTCGAAATCCATCAGCAAAACTCGCCCCCACTGTCACTTGGCAGGCGGCCAGTCCTGCCCTCCATCAGGGTAACGTCCTTGTGGGGGGCCCCCACGGGGTGCTTAGGGGACTGATGTCATCTCATGGGAGGCTATGAGGGCTCCCAACATGTGATGGCAAGAAATCTTCACCAGAACCCCTTAGTGCTGAATCCCTCTTGTCCTATCCCCACTCGTGGGGTCCCAATGGTGCTGTGGACCTCCATTTTTCTCTGCCCAGGTCCAGGAAGCTCAAGGGGATTTGAGGGTGCAGGAACTTTCCCCCTGAGATCAGCTGTGTCCTTTGGCCAGTGCTGGCTGCCAGCTCCAGCCGTGGCAGTAGGATGTGGTTCCCAGTGGGTGTGTTTCCCCACAGCAGCACCCAGACTCCACAGCTCCCTTTCCTTTCTTTCCTTCCCTTTGCTGCAGGATCTCCTCCCAGCACCAACATCGTGGAGACCCTTGTCATGGATAAGCAAGAGGCAAGAGTCCCAAAATCAAATGCAAACATTAAAAACAACAAATGAGTCAGGAAGTCAGCCCAGGGCTGTCCCAGCATGCCCAAGGCAGTGGGTCTCCATGGTGCGGTGGCTGCTGTCACTCAACAAGGAGCCGGGTCCCAGGTTAAAGGCAAGGGCCCATCACAGGATCTTCCTGCAGGGTGGGAATCAGCCGTGGCAACATAAGCAGTATCCTCAATGCAAAAGGATGGAGACTGGCATTTTCCTACCCACGGGGAAAGCTATAAACCAGCCTTAACAAAAAACCACGATGAAACAAAGTGGAGGTTTGGGTTTTTTTTTTCCCCTGGAGCAAACCACATTTTTGGCTGTGAAAAAAAAAAAAAATCTCCATAGTTGGTCGTCTTTGTGGTAGCAAAGGGTGGTGAAGAGTTTTGGCCCTGATTCCCCTGCCCCATGTAGGGATACTTCAGTCTGAACAGGGATGTACCCCCTCAGTGTTGATGAGGCCCTGATTCCACAGGCACCGATGCTCCTCCATAACTCTGCTTCTGTGCTTAACCCAGCAGGTTATTATTTGTTTTTGGGAGGGGCAGCATATCCCCCAATTGCATATTACATTGAAACCTCCGGATTTCAAGGTGAAGTGTTGCAAGGAGGGAAAGCCACATCAATGCACACACATATGCATACACTTTCACACCTGGATGGACAAAGGTCAGAGTCCTGCTTGTCCACGAAGATTTCTGACCTTCCATTCAAGATGAACTGGACAGGGAGGACTGTATTTCCTTTTGGGATGATTTTTTTTGGAAGTCCACAGATATTTTCTGGGGGTATTTGTGCCATTGCAGGATCTGTGTTTCCCTCCCCAGCTCATCTCCAGACACAAAGCCAACAGTGTCATGCCTCCTCCCTTGCTGAAATCTGCCTGGAATAGGGGCAGTCATTTGAGATGGAAATCCAATCAACTCAAGTGAGTCCCAGCAATATGGGGAGGACACTGGAGGACTGCAAGGGGAATGCTGGTGGCCACAAGATTTTCTCTCAAGACCCTTCAGAAATCAACTAGCTAACACCAAAAAAAAAAAAAAAAAAAAAAAAAAAAGAACCTGCCCAAAACCCATACTTGGAAAATCACCAACTTGGAGAGCTTCCTACATCAGGGTGACCTCTGCTTGTGGCAGAGGGGTGCAGGCAGCGTTGGGGAGAGGTGCAGGTTGGCAGAGTGGCCATGGCTGGTTTGTCTCTGGCTCTATCCTTTCCTTGCTGAGTCCTTGTTGTCAAAAGGCTGTTGTAGATTCCGAGTCCTCAGTTTCTTCAGAGTTTATTTTTCTCTCTTCTCTTTTTTTCCTTTTCTCTCTTCTCTTTTTCCTTTTCTCTTCTTTTCTCTTTTCTTCTCTTTTTTAATTTTCTTTTTTCTTTTCTCTTTTTTCTTTCTTTCTCTCTTTTTACTTTTCCTTTCCTTACTTACCTTCTTTCTTTCTTTCCCTTTCTGTTTTTTTTTCATTTTCCTTCCTTTCTCTTTTTTCTTTTCCTTTCTTTTTTCGTCTTACATGAGATGAAAGGAATTGGAGTCCCGGGGCACAGGGAGGTGCAGAGGGGAGGGTGGAAGGGAGTCTGGGTAGATAGTGATGGGGCGGAGGGAGGGGATGCGGCTTCACTCCACATTGCTGCTGTCGAATGCGTGGCACTGCAGGTCTCCGCTCAGGAAGTCAGTCCCCGGCAGCTTCATGCCGTACTTGTCCACACACCAACACAACCCACGCTTCCGACCTCGGGAGGGCTTGCACTGGGGAGACACCCAAGGGCAGAGATTAGGAGTTGGCCCCCAAACACTGTGGCTTCCTCCCTTGGGATCAGGCCTCGCCTCTTTCACACCAGTGATGCAATCCCCTGGGTAGGATCTGGCTCCTGCTGTCTGCTTTTAGCACATCCCCATCCCTGCTGCTACCCCAGCCCAGGGTTCTCTGAATTTTCTCCCTCCCTCACCAGCTCCTTCAGGATGCTTGCTTCAGGCCAGATGGCACTTGGAGCCATCAGCAAGGCCACCCACCACCAAATGTGTCTGGAGATGCTTTCAGCAACATCCCAACCAACCCAGCAGAGGAAAAACCTCCATCCTTCCCACGGAGGGCAGCAGCAGAGAAAAGCCTTCCTGGATGGGGAACATCTTACCTGCTTCCTCTTGTAGAAGCCCTTGCGGTCGCAGTTGGGGAGGTGGACAGCGCGGGGCACCATACGCTGGCTACCCTTCAGCTCCTGCAGGGACGCCTCCATATGCCTGCGGCACGGGCCCTGCACACAGGGAGATCAAATGTGAGAAGGAAAGCACCTCACAGAACCTCCCAGCTGCAAAAGCCCCCAGGTCCCCCCCACTAGTACCCATTTCCCTGGGGTAAATGCCCTCCCACAGTCACCTTCCCATGGGAGTCCCATGGAGGGAAGGTGAAGGCACCCACCAGCTCAAACTCCTGCCGGAGCTCGGGGATGACGACACGAGGGTGAGCTGTGTTCTCGGCCATGCCCACGAACTTGGCCAGGGTCAGCTTCTTCCGGCGGTCCTTCTTCAGGGCTTCAGCCTTGAGCTCAGAGAGGCGCCCATGCTTGGGCCGGTAGGCCTTGGGCGGGTAGGTCTCCTCCGTCATCTCCGATGTAGTCGGCTCCTCATGCTCCCGGGACTCCCGTTCTGCAAGGGAAGGGGTACCAAACTGTCAGGTCTCCATGACATGAGTACGGCTTGCTTTTGCACAGAGAGCCTCTTGCCCAACCCCCAAGGAGACCTTTGCACCAGGCAGGATGAAAACAAATAACCAAAGAAATCCCCTTCCCAGCTGCTGCCTACAGCCCTGGCTTTATCCCACTGTGTGGGACTTCACAAGGTTTTTGTGTGACTTCTGAGCTCGGGACAGGAAGGTGTCTAGAGTGCATGGAGGAGTTGGAGGTCTAGGATGCATTTCTACATACAAGGGCCATCATTGTTTTTGTGGAAAAAGACCAGTGTGAGGGTGATCCTACCTCCAGGAAGGGTCAGATGACGCATAAATGAGGCAGAGAAGCCCCTGTTTATCCATGCTGAGAGGATTAAGTAATGAATTCGTACTTCAGCCTGCCTTGAGAAGGCAAGAACAAAAGCCAGGAATGCTTGAAGATGAGACAACTCCAAAGCCAAGGTCAATCACTCAGCACAGCCAGCATGTGGCTGGGCAGGCACTTCAGCAGTGATACCAAAGATGCAGCTGACAAGCGCTGGGACCTCCAGGGTCCTCAGCTTGCAGCCCCACTCATGGGACCAAACCAGCTCCCATCTGCTGGCACACACCAAGCAGCCAGCAAAGCTAAGGGTAACACCGCCAAGCAATGCTGCCTGACTGCCACTGATGGTACTGACAGCAAAGGGGGACCATGTTTAGGCTCTGTCCGTGGCACTCATCTTCCTGTAGACCCCCCAGCATAACCTCTGCTGGCAGGATGCAGTCAGGAGCTCTGTGTAGTTATATATAGGAGCAAGCTGGTGACAGTCTAAACTTAGATGACTTGTGACATTTAGTACAACCACCAGAGTGAAAAAGGGTTATTTCTTGATTAAATTTGCATACAGTTTAAAGCTCCTGAAGTTCCCGGTCTCCTGACCCCTGGATCCCCAGAAGTCCAGTGCTGATGACAAGTCTGTGCTGAGACCAGCAAGTGACCATGAGGAAACTCACTGCAGCAGAAGGAAAAGCATCATAGTAGCTGGAATCTGTTGCTGAATTTCTTGCAGTTTCTATGCCAGTGAAACCCAGCTCATCCCCTCCTACAGGAGGGAAAAAGACTCAGGATTAAAATAAAAGCAGAGATATGCCCCCAACAAGGCAAACAGGATTCTTCCTGCAGACCGACTGCTTCCTGGAACCCAGATGCAGCACCAGAGGGAGAAAGGTGACAAGGATGCTACTGCTGCACAGGGATGTCTGAGGATGCCCAGCGGGGGGGACAGACGAGACGCTCAGTGGCAGATGGCAGTGCCAGACTGTCACACACACCTCATCTGCAGGGTTTGGAGGTGACCAAGCAGACGGGCTGGTCACTGGGTGACCAGGCCAGTCACAGGTCCCAGTCTCCTACTCCTCCTTGCCAAGGTGACCTTGCACTGTCCCAGCAAAAAATGGAAAGTTTCTGCTGGCCACTTATTTATTACAGTGGCCCTTTGTTTTTTCTGTTTCCACAAGAGCAGCATTGGATCTGCATCCCCAACTCGACACCCTAACAACTGCTCAGAGCAACAAAAACAATTCCCTGCACCATCTGCAGGACTCACGTGGCTCCCCAGGATGGGATCATTTTGCCATTTTGCCTCATGATGCTCATATGCTTGGGGTTTTATTCCTTGCTGCAGGACTCAACTGCCTGCACAGATCAGGGCTCCTCTACTCTAAGAGGATGACAGACAGGGGATAGAGAAGAGATTGAGTAAACTGGGAATTACTCCCCAGAGAATGAAACAATACAAGGTGCAGCCAAAGCACATCCTTTACCTCAAAAGATATTGTGGCAACTCAAGGTCCAAAAGAAGAACAGAGGCATCTGCAGTGACTAAGCCCTACTTATGGCAATGAAACACGCTGTGTTCTGTCCCAGGAATTCCCTCTGGCACCCACATCCAGGGCTGGAGAAGGCGCTGCCAAAGTATCTCCCTGGGCTGCCCTACAGTAATAAGGGGAGGGAGGTTTCACATTGGTTCTGGCAACCCCCCAGCAGCACAAGAGGAGCATAGCTCATTACCTCTGCAATAACAAATAAGTGAGGCACAGCTTCTTAGGGCAATCCTAACAAATAAAAACAAATAACAAATAAAGGGTACAAGGCAGTGAGGATTCAGTCAGAAAAACAGTACAGGGTGTCCAGTCCCCAGGACTCGCCATGCAATGGGTGTTTGCAGCAGCTCAGACTGCTCACAAGGTCAGCAGCTTTACCCTCTTGCAAGCACCTTATCCCTCCTCTCCTTAAAGCTGCCAGCAAGCCAGAGTGAGCTGAGGACTAATGTGGGGCCCTTTCAGCAAGGAGAGATGGGAGCCACAGGATCCCTGTGCTCTTGCAACTGATGTGCACTAAAAGCTGCTGAGATCCCAGCCCGAGTCCAGTGCTTTCTGCAGGGCTGAAAAACCACCTGGAACTGACCCCTTCACTGTCCCTGGCATGTATGTGCTCCCCCTCAAGTGGGAACATTCACTTGGGAAGTCATACAACAAGGGATGGAAGTGATGGGACTCCTTCATCTGTGACTCAGCAGTGGTGTCTAGTTTGGGTCTTTATATCCCAGTGACAACTCCATGGATGCCTTGAAGGGATCCCTTTCCTCCACCCTCTAATATTTTTTATAGCCTAATTTCCTCCAACAACAAAGCTGACACAACCCCTTCTTCTAACAAGCCAATTTTGACAAACTGAAGGGCAGAGGTCTCTGACAGAAACTCCTGACAAGCCCTGGGCAGCTGGTAAGGGACCTTCCCAGTGCCAAGAGGAGAGGAAAAGGCAGAGCTGGGGCATGCAGCACCCATGCAGCCCCTCCCTTCTCTTCCTGGCTGGCCCACCCACATCAACCTGCAGCTGCCCACTGCCACCAGGACCAGACACACATGCCAGCATCTCTAGAGCTCCTGCACGCACATGCCCATCCTCACCCACCAGCTCATTCATTAACCTTTGTCTGCCCCCAGGCTGGCTCATGGCAGGCAGCATTGGCATCGCTGTGCCTCCATGCCTGAGGACGTGCTGGCAGAAGCAACGTCCTCAAATGAGCCCTACTTGTGTTTAAGACTCAGCAAGGAGGCTGGCGTTCCTCCTCCTTCACTGTCAGGTTCTGGCCTGCCGCACAGCCCCTTCCTGCCTACTCCCATCCGCCTGCCAGCCTGGTGACCCTCTGCAGAGGCAGAGCTGCCTCTCTGGGGGCACAAGGCACAGACAAAGCACGCTGCATCCCTGTGGGCATAGGGCAGGAAGTCCCTACTCATGGTGTCCCCAGATGAGGGACAGTGGGAAACAGGAGGTGGGTGGCTTGCACAGCTCCAGTCCTTCTCCCCACAACTCAGGAGGAGATCACCTCTCAGTAGAGGCCCCAAGCTTACTGGCACAGAAAAATGACACAAAAGAATTACACTGCTGGCCAAGCCAAGGATGCCCGGCTAGCTTGGAGGTGGCATGTGGGCTGCAGCAACCTCAAAGGGATGTTGACCCTACAGCCAAGGCAGGAGACTGGACTCAACTCAGAGCCACCCCATGGCTTCACGTCTGGTGTGATCCACTGTTGCCCAGGGAAAGAGGGGCAAGCATCTGGAAAGGCTCTTGACCCAGGCCAGGCCAAAAGGACTGTGCTATTGATGTCTTAATCCATGAGCCCTGGGAGGCAGAAAATACCCACAGCAGTGTGAGCTGTCCTCTGCCCTGGGCTGAGGGCATAGTGTCTTCTCCCCACTCCAGGCTAGCCAGAGGAAGCTCCCTAACAGGAACCATTTCCAACCATTCCCTGCAGAAGGGAAGGGGAGTAGCAAAATGCCAGGCACTGTTTCTGGGAAGCCACAAATTGCTCCTGTCTGGCTGCCTGCTGTCCTCAGCAAATACCACTCAGAGCAGACTACACATCATCCTGCTCTGCATCAAAACCCAGCCTGGTGCTCCTGGACTTCAGACGTTTTGGACCCATGTGAACTCCCAGTAAGGTAATGGGTGCATCCACACTGGAGAGTGGAGTGTGTGGGAACACTGCATCCCTGCCTGCTGACATTACAGAGTGGAGCACGAAGCTTCTTCCAAATGGCTGGGAGGCTTGAGTTTTTGTAACACATTTTCATTGGTTTCTGGCAGAAAGGATCTATTGACTGCTGCTCCTAATGATCCGTGCTCGTTACAGCCACAGCCCGCTGCTAGAGGACTTGCTGTCCTGTTCAACACCACCCCCAAAAGCCACATGCACCTAAGAAGTACATACACAACCACAGCACAACCCTGCTAAACAGCCCTCTTGATTATTATCACGATCATTATTATTTACAGCATAGGCACTAACATAATACACCACTTAAGCAGGAAGGTGTTGGAGAAAGACTTAATGGGGATCTCAGCTAAAACTCTAGCACAGGAACAACACAAATGTCACTGGTGGAGACCTTGAGAATTTACCCAGTCCGTCCTCTGTCCCCAGACTCAGCCATCTCTGTGCAGAGGTGCTCATTGCATATGCGGTTTATACAGGAATTATTTTCTTAGGTACCTGGCTGGTAAAAACCCTGGGTATTTTCCCCAGCTGCCCTTCCCATTTGTTGCCACTCCAGAGGAGGGGACATGCTTGACCTACACCGGAATGGGCAGGCAAATTCCTCCCTGACCTGGACTTGCACCTGTGGCCATGATGTGACAATAAAAATTCCTCCTTCCTGGTCAGCACACAGAGACAGCCACTGTGTTTGCATTCTCAAGATGCAGGCAGGGAAGGGATAATGCAGGCAGGGAAGGGATGCAAAGCTAGGAGTGTCATCTCATCTTGCACCCTTTGGCAGCTGGAGAGTACAACTGAGCAAAAGCATTCCTGAGCTCCCGAGAGGCCACCAGACTCAGCCCAGGCAAAAGCCCAGGAGCTTTCACCCGCCTAACGAAGAACAGCTCGTTTACATTCCTGTCGCAGGCACAGCCCCTGGCCCGGTGGTGACCGGCCCCCAGCCCTGCTGGGGTGGTCAGTGGAGGAGCCTAGGCACTGTGCCTGGGCTGGGGTCACTGCTGAGGCCACCGCCCTGGTGAGGTCAGGCAGTGAGCTCAGGCAGCCGCCCAGCCCGAGGCCATCTGGCACCAACTGGAGGTGGAGCAGCCAGGGCTGAGGATGGAGGCTCCAGCCAGTCCTTCCACTAGCCCAGGGTGTTGTCTGCTGGAGAGCCAGCTGCAATATGCCTTGGACTTTGAACGAACTTTTGTGCTTTGGTGGGGTCTCGGCATCAGGCCGGTGCAGTCTGTCTGGTAAGGACTGGCAAGGGAGCATGCTGGTAATACTTGCAGGTGATGAGAGGCTCAGAGGAGACACCACACACCAAGAACACAAAAACAGCAGCCCTGCTGGGACTGCCACCCCACCTCCCACAAGTCTCAGAAACGTGCAACAGACACTTAAAACAAATCTATGTCACATAACACCTGAATGCTAACACTGAGGTGCTCTGCATGGTCAAACTCCATGTGTAAGTCATTGCAGAGATGCTGCACCCTCCAAAATGTGACCAGCCCCATCATTTGGCTTGGGTGTTGATTTTAGGGTGGAACGACATATCTCTGGAAACTCCAGTCTCTTCTCCTGTGACTCCAATGATCACACTTAGGCCTCCAAACATCTGAAGTTAAGAAAAGGTAACTCCCACCACCTCTTCAGTCTTGGTCCCCTTGCAGCCTGTGATGTAGTTCCCATGGGCCAAGCTGTTTTGCAGACACAGGAGCAGTAGTAAGAAAACGCACACCGTATTTCCTTCCCTGGGAATTAGGAACTTCAACAGCTGCCAAAGGCAACAAAACACTTTTGTGATTTGCAGAGTGTGGAAGAAAGTCTTCAGCAGTCAAAGCACTGTGAAGTGCTCTCAGAAACACCCACTCTGCCCCACCACACCCAGTCACCTACCAAAGACAGGTGATCAGAATCCAATCACTCCACCGCTCAAAAGCCACACAAACTTTTGGAAGAGGGGCTCCAGGGTATTCCAGTATCTTATATCCCTGTGACAACATGGTGGAAGTTGATGAGACTTGTTCACTCCCTTGTTCCACTGAGACACCTTTTAAGGGAAGGATATGGATCAGCAAGACCAAGCTCAGAGAAGAGATGGAAAAGCATCCAGAGAGCTGGCTTGGAAGGCTAGGACTTATCTCCATTTTATTAAGCCAAGAGCCAGGAGGATCCCTCAAGAGCCTCAGAGAGCAAGCACTGATGGCTGTGGCCTTTTTTTTTTTAAGTTATTGTATGGGCTTTGCTGAACTAGCCTGGAAGACCAGCTCTTTCTCAGGTGAGTAATGTCTCCTCAGCAGAAACCTGTGGATGCAGATTCTGCTGTATCAGCCAGGGCTCACCTGCAGAGCGTGAATATCAGGTGCTTGGGCTGCCCCCAGGTTCACACAGGATTCATGGGAAAGGGAGATCAGCATCCTGATGACCTCGGAGTCCTCATACAGAGCTGGATGGGGGAGAAATGCAGCTCGGCATGTGGGAAAGGAGCTCTCAAGAGAACCAGCTCATGTTTTGGTCTGCTCTGGAAGTGCAGGACCTATCTGTAGGAGCGGATCTCTGGATCAGCATGACTTCTCCGCAGTGCCAGCAAATGCCATGGAGGTGGGAAAGGTACAGCTATGGGAACTGGAAGCTTAAGGAAGGATCTGTGTTGCTAGGTGCCAAATGGTGCTTTCCTTAGCTGCCCTTCCTTGCTGCAGCCACAAAATAAAACTCTCTGAGAGCAACTCTGTAGAGCAAGGAGAAAAGCAGGTTTGGATATGGGGAGCTTCATGATGGAAGCTCCTTCCCTACACATTGCTAGTTGTTAGTTCAGCAGTCTCCAAGCACCCATGTTGTGCTGGAAGAGCCAAGCTTGGGCACCAGCTGATGGGCTAGACAGCTGCTGCCTTGAGATGTAAAAGCAAAGACTGGGGCTGAACAGGAGGTGTTGTCTTTGTCTCTTTCCAAGGAGTTCCCAAATCTGTTTACAATCAGTTCTCCATGCAGGTGTGGGAGTTTGCAATGCACATACAAGACACACCAAGACCAGGTGAGGGTCTGAGTCAACAGGCAGCACACAGCCAGAGACTCTAGGTTCTCATGACAATGATTTCTGTCCAAGAGACAACCCAAAATATCTAACCAATAAAAGAATTGGGAAACTTTCCAGAGTTTTGCCCTCCAGTAAGATGATGAACAAACCTCCATCCGTTTCAATTAAATGATGCTGATGTGCACCATCTTGCAAAATTGCAGCCACTCTGTTGCTAGATAACTTTGTTCAGGAAATGTCAGGCTGATACAAGCAGCTATCTTCCAGAGAACTGAACTGGCAAGTGGAGGGGAAGGAAGTTTTTCAGGACTAGATTTATATCAAGAAGCTCCTGTTGCTGATGCACTGATGATAGGAAGATAAAACATATTTCCTTCACATCATCTGGAGACTGCAGATGTTCCCCATTCCATATGCCGAAACTGCAGAAGAAGCTGAGAGCTGAATTATGACCCACAGAAATTTAAATAAATCATCATTCAATATTAGAGTGACCAAGATATATTTTTCCTTCCTGGAAAGCATGAAATAATTCAGCCTTTCTTAGTCTTGCATCTTTTCCAATAAATCCACCCTAGTGGCAGATTTCCTTGGTTGCAATAAAGGAGGCAAAACCCATACCAAACTGCCAAGAAACTAAGAGCAGAAAAGAGCAAAGAAGGAAAACTCAGAGAAGACTGCATGACAGTCTCTGCCTAACTAACAATAAAGGTGAGGAAAATCTGGATTAGTTCCTAAAAGGCATCATTGAATTGTTTACCAGCAGTTTCTCCACAGGGCTTATTTGTGGCAAAAAGATGAGAACACACATGCTTTAACATTTTCTGAATGAAAACAAAAGGTTGTTTGTTTTGATCATCTGGCCACCAGAGATGACTTGGAAAAAATCTTACTGTGCCTGTAGAAATGAAGGAGGTGTGATGGGTTGGAAGAGAACCCTAACAGTGTCCATCAACTATCATTATTGTATGAAAAAAAAGCAGGAAGAGGGACTTTTTTGGATGCAGGTAGCTCAGTGACAGCAATGGAGGAAGTGTAACTAGGGAGAAGGAGTAGGTAATTTGCCCTCTTGGACTATGCGGGGCTTGCCTTTAAAACTCATGTGAAGACTGGTATCAATATACATGAGACATCAAGAAACCTGGAATTAAAAGCAGGTGCTGCCACGATGCCAATGCAATTTTGGTTTCTGAACCCAAGTATTACTAATCATAGTAGAGTCAGGCCTTAGAAGCTGACCCATAACCAAAAGAGTGCTGCTGGTGACTATCAAGAGCTGGGAAGTCAGTGTGGATATTGTAGCTCCTTACCTTAGGAACAGTACAAAATTAAGAGGAAAATCCTGTATTAAAGGAGAGGATCCTGAGAAAAGGATGTCCTACCAAAAATGCGGTCACTACAGGTTATGCTAAGCTCTCTGGCCTGCTTACGGATGAAGGCAACTTTTGCCTTTTGGACAGGGTTTTGAATCTGATTTTTTTCATGTTGAGCAGAAGTTTTAACAAATGTCCTACTGGAACTGACTCCGGGAAACGCTACTCCCACCAGAAGCTGGTGGCCTCCGTGCCCAGATCTTTCTCCACAGTTGGTTATTGAGGGTCTCTGTTGGCCTCAACAGCAGTCAGGAACTGGAAGAGCCAAGAAAGTCAAACCCCTTGCCCACCACAAAGAGAGAGGAAAAGGCACATTAAGGTGGAGTGTGGAGATGCACCTGTGTCAGGTGTTGGACAAGAACTGCTACAATGCCAAAAGTATTTCAGGTGTGCAGCTGTGATTAAGCCAGCCTAGCCTGGATTAACTTCTAGGCCTTCCGCCTCACTTTCACAGTTTTGCCTTAAACCAGATAGAAAAGCTGTGTGAGATCATCCATTGCTCATCTCTGTGTCAGCACCAGATGACACATCACCACATGTACCGTCCATCCTGACTATTACCACCTCTGAGGGATGACATTTCCAACCTCTGCCCTCAGGACTCCCTTCTGCCTTAGCTCCTTCTCTCAGAAAGCCTTTGCCTGCAGTAGGCCTGGCTGTTATTTAATCTCTCAGTCCACCTAAATCAGACCACAAAAAAGTACCAGAAGCTTGACATTCACATTCTGACAATATTGATAAGGAGAAATTTGCTCAAGTTTGATCCTAATGGATGAGTCTTGCCTCTCTTAGCCATTTTCCACCCTGTACCACTGCATACATTAGCAATTTCTCTTGGTCCAACACGATGCAAAGATGCTTTTGAATGTTAAAAAACCCCAATGGGTCTCTTGATGTAGAAAAGGGTACAGACCTCCATTTTGGGGTCTGAAGCTCCATGAAAGACAACTAATCACCCCTTGCCACAGATCTGGAGCCTTTCTGGAATGATAAAATCATTGTTGCACTTTGTTGCTTCTCCTGCAACCTCAGGCCACCGCTGCTTTTACAAAACCAAATAACTGGATGCTGAAATGGCTATGAAATGATACAGAAAATTTCACCCACATCTACTATTTCATCAGGAAAGAAAGACGCACAAGTGAAAGCAATGACTGTATATCACTTTGTATTTAGATATAATTAAAGTATCTTAAGACATATATGCAGCCGTGGCAGCAGCATAATTGACTGCTGGACAGGTGTAAGGCATGCAATTCTTCCACAGTAAAACTTTTCTTCTTTTCCACCACCTCCTTTAAATTAGGAAGTGAAAGCCAGGTTCCATAGTTTTCACTGGCTTATTTAATTACAGATTTTCATCATTAGTCTAACACATAACATCTGATTTCTTAAGCATGAATAATAAATGGCTCTGTTGATTTAATCATCTTCTGATGAATCCCATCTGTATTTGGAAAAATAAAATATTTCTACTGTTTTTCTACAAAAAAGAATAATGAATATTAGCCAACTTTGCCCCCCAAAGTTACCTTTCAGAAACATTCCTTCTTCTGTTTAGCTAGGCAATCATTTCCTTAAGTATCTGTCAGGATTACCTTCCTGCCCTTAAATAGCAACCAGACAAGTCATCTCCATCAACATAACAATTATCTCCATCAGCGAGCCAGCTGTGTCCATCCAACAAGCAAACAAACCAAACTGCAACAACAGCCCTGGAGGCCTGAAGCTGCAAAGAGCTCTCCAACTCTGCCAGAGCCAACAGCCTTTGCTTTGGCCCCACAGTCCTTCGAGGACTGAGGCAGCTGGTTCCCACTGAGGAGAGAGGTGCCCTAAAGCCTTTGATTCTCTGGCCCTCAAGGAAAAGTGCTCAGCATCTTGCAGGATCAAGCCCTGACAGGGCATGGTGTGCCCATTTAGAGTGGGAGATACTGACCCCACATTCCCCCATTCTGCATGGAAGAGACAGCAACACTGGGGTGGACTTACAGTGAAAAATGATGGAATATCAGAGGGGTCTGGAGATAAGGGCAATAGTGAGAACAAGTACTTGTGCATGTGCACACAAGAAATGCCCACTGACTTCACAAGCATAAGTTTAACATGCCTCCTCAAAATTTAACCTGTTGACCAGAGTCTCTCTCACACTTGTCCTGGAAACATCAGAAACAGACAGAAGACTTACCAAAACATGCTGACAAATGAGCAAATTTGCCCATGTCAAATCACCAAGAGTCCTAAATTTCTGCAAACACATTGTGCTGGCCCCTGCTGGGATTAACTTCAAGCAGTGGATTGACATGAACACTAAGGGGTCCCCTCATATCACTTGCATCAAAGAGCCACCTCAAAAACAACATCTTGCTGGGACTCGCCTTGGCTACACAGCCAAAGGAACACAGTGTCTTGTGGGGGTTGAGTGGCGAGAGGGTGGGGGATGTCACCAGATGTGACGGGACCCTTCCAGGTTGACCCAAGGCATGAATCATGAACCGTGCCCAGTGATCTTAAATGGGCAGCCCCATGACCCAGGAGTGCAGGCACAACTGCTGCCCCACTCCACGTCCCACAGGCAGCCCTATGTATCGCCCTGGGGAGACCCAGTGTGGAGGCTCATGCTCGCTGGACCCAGCGGGCCAGGTCTTAGGGGATTCCAGCATGGGGGGTCAGGCATCCCTCTCCTTCTCACCAGCAGAGCCTCCTCATACTTTTGGCTATTCCTGTCCTGACGACAAACAAATAATATCTACTTTTTCCCTGTAAAAACCCTCCTTATAAATGACTAGGTGGTTATCAGGCTGGCTGCCAGTGAGTTCACACGGCCAAAGATGATCTTTGGATCATCTCTGACCTCTGTGTGCATCGTGTCTTTGGGTCCTATAGCTTCCTCTGGTCAGTGCTGGAGGCTGTTTCTCCTATCCTCAGCTGCTACATCTCAGCAAATGTGCTGTCTTTTCCCAATTCAGTTCTTCTTTCACACCTTCCTGAAGGCCAGTGGTTGCTGCCTGGGCATAGAGAAGTTTGCAGGTTCCCAGAGACCTCAGGGTCCCTGGCACCATCTCCTCCACCTATAACACCAGGCACCACTGCCCTGGCAGGTGGACTGGCTGTCCTTTGCAAGTCACAACTTCACACCTTCGCTGTGGAGAATTTGCTTGTTTGATATGGGAGAATTTGCCCTTATGAAATCTCTTAGTGTATTATCCTAGTCTAGCCAGAAAACACAACCCACCTCCAAGCACGGGGTGAGTTTGGATCCACACAGCTGGCTGAGAGGAGGACAGATCTTGCATCTATCTCCTTCCTCACCTCCCATTGTTTGATATGCTCACCTGGTGCATCTCATTTCTGAGCCCTCAGTGGGAGGATAGGGTAGGCTGATCTGTATGCCAGTATCTGATCTTGATGGCAAAATACTGATGTGCCAGTCATAACCAGAACCTGCGCATCTAAGAGAGGTTTGTGTGTGCTGCCTAGAAACCATTCTGCCTCCAGAGACAAGACTGCTCCGTGTGTGTGCTTGCACACATTAAATGTTTATGCAGGCATGTGTGGGCGTGTGAACACGGGTACATGTGTGCATATGCTCACACGCATATCTTCCCTGTGCACATCAATCCTGCTGCTCTGCAGCACACACTGAGGGACAGGTGTGTTCCAGCCAATTTCTCCACTTACGTCTGGCCTTGAATTTGCGCCACTAAGTGCTTGGGGGGAAAAAGCAGCCAGGATTTGGTGTGCCATGGGCACTTTTATCTGCTCTACAACTGTTCTTAGCTCACCCCGCCGAGCAGAGGACGGCAAGCCCCGGAGGGGCTGAGGTTCCCGCCACCCTTCCCAGGCTGCTCCCAGGCCTTTCAGTTTGCATGAAGAGTTTTGGGAAACGCTGCTGTAGCAGCTCCCGCAGCTGCTCCTGCATCTGCGGCTCTTCCGGCCCGGGGCGAGCAGAGCTTCCAGCGGTCGTTAGGAGGAAGCAGAGCACCGCGCTCCGCCTGCGGCAGCGCCGGCCGCCGCCTCTCCTCCTCTTCCTCCCCCCTCCGCCCTGACACGTGCGACAAACTAAGCGACAAAAGACACCGGGGGATGTCTTGAAGCTGGCACAGAAGGTACCAAATCTTTCCTACCCCCTTCTGTCAAGCCTGAGGGGACACCCCGCAGTCAGGCAAACGCTTCCAGTCGCACATGACTGTGCTCATGTTACTGACGTGCCAAAGCCGCGACGATCATCTGGGCACAGGATGCTGCTGCTGCTGCTGCTGCTGCTGCCTATGTGTCGACACAAGGAGATACAATGGCCTCCTCCAGCATTCCTCAAGTTTGCAGAGGCTCCCGTTTGAGACCAGCTCCTGCTCTCCGCTGTGGTGGAGCAGGCTCTGGAGGGGCTCCCTGCACTGACCTGGAGTGGGTCCAGGGCTGCGTGGAAGCTCGGGGCCAGCTCTATCACTCATGCACGCACGCACAGAGCCACGTCTTTTCTCCGGTGAACTCTGCTGGCACTCGGCAGGAATTTCATTTGGATCAACTACTTAATATTCTCCCTCCTTCCTTAGAAACCAGGCTGCTGAAAAATCCTTCCAGCCAAGGCCCCTCCTTTCCTGTTTGAACCACCCTATCCCTTCCTCCCCCGTACACACACACACCGCAGAAACCCAGCTCTTTTGCTGGCACCTGATGGATTTCACTTTTTTTTTTTTGATATATTGTTATTGTTGTTGAAACTCCAGATCAAAAGAAAAATGAAGATTCTCCTGTTTAGTATCTGAGGTTTTGCAGGCCTGTTGATACTAGCTTTCACCTTGACGGCTCGGAGCTGCTTCGCAATGGACCTGCCGCTCGCACAAACCAGGTCCCTCCCAGAGTGACACATGTGCACAAGATAGTGCATCCGAAGCGCCCTGCTTCCATGACCCCTGCCCTAACCCTCACCCTCATCCCGGATCTCGACATGGAGCTGCCCACCTGCCTCGTCACATCCCCTTTGCTCACCCCTGAAGCTCCACATCCCCAAATGTAGAGCAGGCGAATAAGGGAAGGGGGAATGGGGTGGGGGAAAATATGTTGGGGAGCAATAAAGGATAGCACCAAACACAAGCTGCAGGAAATTTGGGCTCGGCAGCAGTCCTCCTCCTCCTGTCAGCTGACGCAGCAAAGATGATTTTCTTAGGGCTAATTCTGCAAACCCCCCCCTTCCCCTCCTGGTTATCGTTGGCTCACGGTTTCATGAGGAAACTTGCCAAGTCTTGCTCGCTTTCTAGAAAGAGAGCAGGAACGAGAGAGAAGGAAATATTTGACAACCTTTGTTTTTCCATGAGCCTTTTTAGGGCAGCAGGCTCCAATCTGTGCCCTCCACTCCCCGGTGCTCAGCCTGACCTTGCTGTCTCAGCAGGAGGAAGTCTGGCAGGAGCACAGGGGAGAAAAATGGAAAGAGGTGGTATATTTCAAAGGAAACCTAAACAAAACAGAGAAAACCCAGAATCCTGCAGCCTGTGCCATAAATGAAGCTCATTCATATTTTTTTACCAGGAACAGTCAATTGCAGACGTGATGTTTGGCTTTCAGTGAAGGACAGTGTCTGTTGTGGCAGGAAGGACTACAGGGACCATCCTGTCAGTACCTACATATCCATCTACTTAAAACAAGCCCTACTAAGTCTCTTTAATCCCACACTTGCTTTCATTTCAGACCTCTCAACAAACCAGGAGGACATTCTGCTCATTACCTCTAGCATTCCTCAGTACCACTGTTCCCAGCATACATATGAGGAAACTGCACAAGCATCTCGTCCCCGGGCAAGACATCTGCTCTACAGGAGACCAAAGCCTGGTCTCCCAGGCTCTGGCTCTTGCAGTGCTGCTCGATGCATTTCCACCTTGTCCATAAGGAGGAAAGCATCTGCAATTTTAAACTTGGCCAGCACAAGAGCAGAAATAGATAGAAATGCAGTTTGATCTAGTCCTCACCACTGTAACATAGTTTATTTTGCAGAGTGCTGATTTTTTTCTCAGTGGTTCGCAGCTCAGGGCCAATTTTGGTCATTGATAGATGGGAGGACCAGGCCAGCTTCCCCAGCACACGGTCCCTGTGCTGCTGGCCAAACTGGCATAGGCCAGAAAGTTCAAGTCAAACTTCATTTCTTTTCTTGCCCTGTTGCTTAGAAACATGCCTATGAAAATATACTTTGTTCTCACACACTACCAGTTGAATGCCAAGTGACTTTTTTCCTCTCTCCCATCCTCAGGAATTCCTGATTTATTTTTTATTTGTTTTTTGCAATTGCATAAATCTCAAGAGGAGCCTGCTGGTCTCCTGTGGCTTCTTGCAGCAGCCTTTCCAATCCAGGCTCATCTGCTGTCTGCGAACAAAACGTGTCAAAAAGAAGCCCCTGCGGCATTCAGGGAGTCCCAACTGGAAGTGCAGGTGGTGCCAGGGGGTTGGTTTGCATGACAAACCTGCCGCTGCTTTACTGTCCCTCTCCTTGTTCATTCAACGGGTGTTCCCCATCCCAAGAAAATCAAAAGCAGTGGAATTACAAGGGACCTGGCTAAAATTTTCACACAAAGCACCTGCTAAAGGACTAGTTTCTTAGGGAAGCGCAAGGCAGGTGAAACAGAAGGAGATTCATGCTGGGAGCCAAGCGCCAAAGCTTTTTCAGGTGTTTGTATGGGGCACCTTCGGCACAGGTGCAAGGATGGGCCCTGCTCTCCTGCTGGGTTTCAGCTGCATGGCTTTGCCTTCCCGACCACACCACCTGCCCCTGCCACGAACACACACGTGCAGAGTAAATAAACACCAGGATGACGCGCTCCGGGATACTTCGCCTATCTCCGCTGACGGCGGTGACTGCCCAGCTTCCTGGGCTCCATGGCAGGAACGTGGCTCCTGGCCTCACCCTCTGCTCCCTGTGCAGGTCGGCTCCCAACCCTCATCCCTTCCAGCCACCCTTCAAAAAACCAAGCTCAGCTTTGCTGTTTCTGGCTGATTAAAGAGAGTTTGGACATCTGATGTCATTTGAGGGAGGGGGGAAGTTACTACACACAGAATTTGGTTTTGCTCTGAAGGATGGAGCATAGCAACACAACCACTGCCTGCAAGCAGCAAAGGGGAAAAATAATAAAAGCATCAAGATTTATTAGGTGCTAGAAAGGAGAAAAGGATTCTTGTTGCAGACGCTTGCTAACAAGTAGAAATGACTTTTTCATGGACCAAAAAAAGTGAGGGTTTCTGTTTCGTTTTTTTTTTGCCAAGTGGTCCCCCAGACATACGGACACCCTCCCCTACCTCCCCTTCACACCATGGCAGAAATACAGATGTATTTGGAAGAATATAAGGAATCTGTCCTCACATGAGCTACAGGATCCAGAAATGGGAGTGAAATGAGTGCCAAAATGAAGGAGCGCTTTCTTTCATGCTTTTGTCACGTGCAAGGTGCAAACATTTCAGAAACTTGGCATTGCACTGGTGCTGCTGTGCTTGCCTTCATGCTTGCTTTTAACCTGTTCTTTCCCGTTATTAGCCACACCACCATTATTTTTTGCAAATGCATATCCTGTCCCTAATGCACCTGCTTACTTCACCTCCCTGAGCTAAAACCCATCGCCCAACAAAGAGGTCCAGCAGCTGGCAGACAGAAAGTGCAGGCTGTAGTGATTCCAAGGAGGAAGTGTGAGGCAGAGCAACAAACCTGGGGGTGGCTGAGGACTTTGGGAATGGGGCTGTTGGTTGTAAGGAGATGCCCTGCTCTCCTCTGTACTTCAATCTGCAGAGATCAGTTCAGGCCCCAGAGCAAGGTGGAGGATATGATGATAGACAGGTGTCAGGGAGAGGGTTGAAGGCAGGGATGCAGGAAAGATGTAAAGGATGCAACTGGGGAAGGATTGGGATGCAGCTGTGACTAAGAAGGTGCATCTGGGAAGGGGGGAAAGAAAACCTTTCCACTGGAGATGGGGCAAACAAGAGGCAATGATGGAAGGCAGGGTGGGGGAGGCTGTGAGATGATGCAACAGGAGGTTTGACCGGAGCACAGATGGAAAGGATGGGAAAAGTGGCAGGGGGCATGGAAGAACAGTTAGGGGGATGGAAGAGTACCCACAAAAATGGAAAAGCAGCGGGTGTGGGTGGAAGAACAGCTAGAAAGATGTGAAAGTAGCTGGAAAGGTGGAAAAGCAATAGAGGGGTGAAAGAGCAGCCAGGGGAAGTGGTAGTGGAGCAGACAGGAAAGATGGAAAAGCAACTGGGAGCTTGGAAAAGTTGCTCGTGGAGGGGGTGGGGAGAAGAAAGAATGGGGAAATAGCTACAAAGATGGAACAGCAGTCAGAGTGTGTAACTGTGTGAGAGAAAGAGAAAAGTCAGGCAGAAAGACAGAAAAGTAGCCAAAAAGATGGAAAAGCAGCTGGTGGTAGTGCAGGGGAATGGAGGAGCCGGGAAGGCGAAAAAGCACACGGCGGGGGAGGGGGCTGGAAGCGCAGGCGGGGGGAGGGTGGGGATGGAAAAGCGGGTGGAAAGATGGAAAAGTAGCCGGGAAGGCGGAAAAGCAAGCGGGGGCATGGAACAGCACCTGGGAAGATGGAAAGGCAGCCGGCGGGATGGGAAAGCAGAGGCGGGGGCAGGGAAGAGCAGTCAGTGGGAGGGAGCAGAAAAGCAAGCGGAAAGATGGAAAGGGAGCCGGAAAGACGGAAAAGCAAGCGGAGGGTCATGGAAGAGCACCCGGAACGAGAGAAAGGAAAACGCAGCCGGGAGCTGGCGGTGGGGTGGAAAAAGCAGGCGGCAAGATGGAAAAGGAACCGGCAAGGCGGATAAGCATCCGGGAGACCTGCGGCTGGAGGATCGGGGTCACTCACCGGCCTTGGCTTGCTCGCGGTAGCTCTTCTCGCTGAGGCAGACGGCGGTGCCGTGCAGCAGGGCGTGCAGCGGCTTCTCCTCGCCCTGGCGCGGCAGGCAGCGCAGCCCGCGGGCGCAGCGCTCGGTGTAGACGCCGCAGGGCTGCCCGGCGGGCAGGGCGCAGGTGAGGCAGCAGCCGCAGCCCGGCTCCTTCACCAGCTCGCAGCCCAGCGGCGGCGGCGGGCAGAGCGACAGCGCCTTGGCATCGCAGGGCTCGCACTGCACGAAGGAGCCCAGGCACCGCGACAGCCCCGGGCAGGCGCCCAACAGCACCAGGAGCCGCAGCAGCATCGCGGCGGGGATGCTGCGGGACGGGGCGCGGGGGGCTGCCGGGAGCGGGCGGCGCTGGCTTTCCGCTGGCCCCTTCGGGGGCCAAAAAAAAAAAAAAAAAAAGAAAAAAATTACAAGAAAAAATTAAAGAATTTTAAAAAATTAAATTCAGAAAAGGAAGTGCAGCCCCTGCTTGCATGCGCCCCACTCTGGGGTTTATTCTCGGGGTGCGAGACCCTCCTGCTTTTCTTTTGGGGTTGGGAGGGGGGGGGCCCGCCCCTTTTCCCTTTTTTTTTCTTTCCCCCCCCCCCCCCCCGTTTCTCCTTTCACCTTTTTCTCGCCTCGAAAGGGGGAATTCGCACCGCGATCCGCGGGAGCGCAAAGAAGAGGGAGGGAAGGAGGGGGGAAAGGGAGCGAAGCCTGCAGGGGTTGCACAGCCTACAGGTTGCAGGGGGAGGCGTGGGGGAGCAGGGGGGTTTGGGGAGGTGGGACGGCGATTTCACACACTCACTCACTCACTCACGCACACACACTTCCCAAAGGGCTGGGAGGAGGCAGGTTGGGAAGGGAGCAAAGTTCCTTGAAAACCAGTGTCCTGCTAATAATGCATCAAAGCAGTCAGGAGGAGAAAAAAAAAAAAAAAAAGAAAACGCAGGAGAAGGAAGAGGGGATGCAAAG
The DNA here is from genome assembly GCF_017639235.1 of Corvus kubaryi. Classification (NCBI taxonomy): domain Eukaryota; kingdom Metazoa; phylum Chordata; class Aves; order Passeriformes; family Corvidae; genus Corvus; species Corvus kubaryi. The sequence continues at coordinate 14,602,891 of NW_024581135.1, forward strand.
CTCCCCTCCCCTCCCTCTTCTTCTGAAGGAGAAAAAGTCTCTCCCGACGCAGCGAGCGTCTGGGAAGCTTGGTATGAAGCAAAGTTGTGTTTCGATCGGCTCTGTTCAACTCTCCCGCTTTCCTCTTCCAAGATTTGCAAAGAAAAAAAAAGACCAAAAGAATAATAAAAAAAAAAGTTTTCTGCAAAGTTGGAGTGTTTTGTTGCAAAGTCGGCAGAGGAGCGGTAAAAAATCAGGGGGAAGGAGAAAAAAAAAAGAGGAAAAAAAAATCCACTTTGTAGATCTCCCAACACTTTTCCCCTGGAGAAGTTTCTAAAGAGACTGAATACTGCAGAACAGGCTGTCTTTTAAATAGACTGCCTCTGGCTGCCTGCCAGCCCCTCGCTGCAATTTGAGATCCCAATGACACCTCAGCTTGACTAGGTGCCAGCAGCGAGGGCCCTATCAGTGCGCGCTCGGGCCGTGGGGGTGGGGTACGCAGCTCCTGACTTCTGGGCTTCAAACCCCGGGCAGTGATCAAGGATAATATTATGAGGAGAGACAAGGGGAGGAGGAGGGGGAAAGGGAGGCCGAGGATCGGGGAGGGGGG
>NW_024581135.1:14603579-14617186 GCF_017639235.1 Corvus kubaryi
CCCCCCCCGCCCCTGCAGGCCCCCCCCCCCCCCCCCCCCCCCCCCCCCCCCCAAATTTCACATCTCCACGGTTTAAGGGGGAAAAAAAAAAAAAAAAAGCGGTTGCCATTGGGTTGCAGGGCAGCCTGGGCTGCAGGGAGGCTGGGTGGGAGAGGTCAGGGCTCTGAGTTTGGGGAGGAAGTGCGAGATTGAGCTAGCAGGGCCTGATCCTACGTGCTGGTGAGGCGTGGACCCCCATCTGGTGCCTGGGTAGCGGGCGGGCTGGGGACTCTCGCAGCACCCATGCGCTCCAAAGGTGAGCGCAGGAGGAGATGGCTGGGTGCCTGCCAGGGAGCTACTGTCGCCCGCCCGGGCCCAGGAAGCAACCTTTGTGTGTGCATGGGAGGCTTGGGCACGGCTGCATTGCCCTCCTCTCCTGTTCCTCTGCCCCTGGGCTAGGTTTAAAACCGCAGTGAGGCTTTGCCCTGTGCCGGGGTGAGCCCCTGACACCCCTAAACTGCAAGGGTTAACACGGCCGGACAATGAGTAGAGGGAGGGCTGGGCTGCTTGTAAGGACTGTGTTAGATTCCTCTTTGGAAAAGTTCGCTGTTGCTTAGGGCATGCCAGAAAAGAAGGGGAATTTTGCCATGTGAAGTCCAATTTGCACGTTTTAGCTCATTCTTGTGCCTCTTGCCCCGCACAAAATGGGGAGAGAGAAAAGAGGAATTTAAAAAAAAAAAAAAAAAAAAAAAAAGCGCTTTGCAGGGCTCATCCCCTGTCCTGGGCAGCTTGGGGTTTGTTGTCTTTTGTTCCACCGCTGCATTCCTCGGGGTTACAGTTCTCCCGGCCCTGGTCCTTCTCCCTTGCCTCCCTTGGTTCTCATTCATCGCTAGGAGCGGGGAAGCTGGAAGCGCAGGGAAGGGAATCTCCAAAACTGGGGTGTGCAGCCCCCGCAGCTGTGCTCAGGGGTTACACCTGGAGCAGGGGGGTGAGCTGAAGCAAGAGTGGGAGTCTGCTCAGAAACTCAAGCACGGGGGCATCTACCAGGGCAGTGGAAAATTCAAAGGGATCAGCTAATTCTGAGCGAGGTTTATGTGCGATTCAGGTCAACCCCCCTTCCACACAGGCACACACTCCTCCAAAGCTTCATATTCTCCAGGTTTCTTTTTAGATCAGTCATCTGTGCAGCTGCATTGCATGGATTTTGCCACTAGAATGCACCCTTATCTATGGTAAGAGGACGGATGGTTGCTTAAAAGCATTAACTCTTTCTTCTCCAAAATTTCCAGCTTAAGGCTTTCTTTGCACCTCTCCGGTGTTCCTTGTTTTACTTCCTTTCTACCCCATGTGGACTCAGGAGAAAAGATCAAATTCCTCCTGTTCTTACCCCTTGCCCTTCAAAAAAGAAGGCTGCATTTCTAAGCTTGGTTGGGTGTTTCCTTGCTTTTCTTTCTACCAAGAGTTTTTCCAGAGATTTTATTTATTACTACCTGAATTTCTGCTTAGATCACAGTTAACTGCAAAAAAATAGGCACCTTTAAGGTAAGAAAAGCACTCCCCAGGGGTTTTATCTAGAAGTGCTTTAAAACGGTTTCTCCAGTTGACACTTAGGACTTTTACAGCATATTAATTGCATCCTGCCGCTGTTTTTTATGAGAATCTGCCACTGGTCTGAACTAGTGCTTTGCAGAAAATAGCACCAGGCAGAGAGTGAGCACTGTTCACCTGGAGATCTGGAAGCACTTTGTGAGAGGGCTTAGGGCAGGAGAAAAATGACTTTCCTCATTCTCTCATCCACCCTGTAAGAAACAGAGTGCCCCGTATTAGTACCTGGTAGAGAGACAGTGAGAGTATCTGGAGGGGTGGAGGAGAGGTTTCACTCCCACTCCTACCTGCGAGACACAAAATGGTGAGGCATGTAGAGAACTGCCTCCATCAAGCCCAGCTGCAAGCCCTGGCATGGGAGGCTTGGGCACGGGTGGATTGCCACGGGGCAGAGATCCTGCGAGGGATCCCAGGGGAAGCTGCTCTAACTTAGGGCTGTCCGGGAAATTTCTCTTGGGCCAAAACCCAGGTCATGTGAAGTTGTCTTGCAGCCACCCTCATTTCACTCCTGTGCTGTGCTGCGAGGACGCTCATCCACAAAAGCTTGCCTGGAAACTGAGTTGTATCCTCAGCCAGAAGATGACAATATTTTAGCGATGAGAGGTGCCTTCTTGGCAGGTTTCCCCCCATTTTATGAAAGCAGTCTCAGCCATGGGGATCGTAGAGCTACCACCTGTACTGAACCACTGAGCCCAGCAGCTGGGATGGAGTTGCAGATGACCCCCTGGTCTGTGCTCTCCGTGCTCTTAACAAGGTCTGTCTTTATGGCATCTTCTGCTGACACCGAAAAACCCCCACTACCCTGGGAACATAAGACAGCCACAGGACAGTGTGCAGCGTATGGCTGGCCGTGAGCTGTAGGAGAGCCTGCAGCTAACAAAGATCACATTTCTCCTGGCTTGTGCTCTTCCAAGGGAGATCACAATCATGTTTTATGTTTATAAGACATGCTCTCTTATTTCGGGGGAGTGAACAGAGAGTATTCAGAGGAAACCAACGTTTCTATTAGTGTCTTCTACTGTATTTCTTTGCTATAGGCTCTATGTGTTACATACAGCTCTGCTGCAAAAGGAGAACTAATTATTTGGAAAGCAGTTACTGTTCTTAAAGTATCAGATATGTTACACTTCATTATGATAGTCTCAGTAATATGCAAAAGCACTGACTTTCCTGGGTATGATAAAGCGTATGGGACACATACTTTAATCAGTTTGGGCTAATCTGTGTGTTTTGGAAGCACTTAGAACATAAAAAATGTTCAAGCAATCTAGGAAGATTAAGAGCTGAATGACAGATACAAAAGTAAGATACTTTTTTTCTTCTCCCTCCAAAACCACCGTCCAGTTTTTGTAGATCTGAAAGTCTTTAGCAAAATAATGCTTATACAGGAGAATGTATAATTTTTTTTCATGAGCAAGCTTTAAAAAACACTGAATAGTTGTGAAATCAGGTGCTTGAAGCATCATTCTGAAAAATATAAAAAGCCAATACTTCTACAATTTTTGGAGGGAAAAATGACAAGCAACAAAAGTGGAACTGATGGGACAAGTCTGAGACAGAGGTGTAGAAAGGAGAGATGAGCACCAGCAGGAGGTGCAGATATCGACATAGTATTTCACTTTGCGTGGAGACTGCGTTGAGTGTCAAAAGTAAAATGTGATTTCTTCCCAAGATACTTGTTCTCCCTTGGACTGTATGTTCTTGCTTGTGATGATAACCCCAACAAGTGTTCTCAGCTTCATGCTGGGAGCCCCTTTCCAGCAGGATCCAGCAGCCCATCCCACAGCAGTGGATGTAGTAGAGCTAGCAAGGGCTAGGTGGCATACTGGATACGTTGGAGAGTCACCTCCAAGGACTTCCTTCCACATCCAGCAAGGGTTAGGCTGAATGAAATTATCTCTTTGCAAGCAGCTTTCTGTGTCATTAAAAAAACAAAGCAACCGATGCTTCCAGTGAAGACAGCATCAGTGTTTTGCTTTCTAACATGCCTCATGGGGGTATCAATTTTAAACCGCATGTAGAAATGGAGTCTCCCCCACCAGATCAGCGCCTGGGTGTTCTGCGGGGCTGTGTTGGCTCTGTTTCACATTATCAGGGCTCAGCTGCCAAGATTTGCAGTGGTGACGGGTGACTGGGGTGCCTCCACCTCCCAGTGGCCCACACGGGTCAGCTTGGGGTGCAAAGTGGGGGAATTCAGTAAGCGAGGGACATCAGATCCTGGGCATCAGGAGGTCCTTCCTCAGACACTTTCACAAGGACTGAAGCATAGAGCCTATACTGGATGTTTAAATGATAGAGGCAGAAATACCTCAGGGGACAAATTCCTCTTGCCTGAGCACAGACGAAATTAATTTCTTCTGCTAATGGGGAAAAGACAGAGGTTTCATCATGAGCAGACAACAGGGGTTCCCCTTTGCACCTTCCTGGCCAGAGCGGAGGGCAGAGGTCGTTGTGTTGCTGGTGGCTCTCAAGGAGCTGAGTGTGGGGTGAGTGGTTCAGTGCCCCTCCCAGCACGGGCATGGCCCAGCAACGAGTAGGGCTGTGAGTCTTCTGCCCCACTGGCCATGCAATGGCCATGGGGCCCTGGATGTTCCTCATTCCTTGGGGCATTGGGAAAGTGCAGTCTGGCTCTGGGGAGAGATGCTCGATGACTGGGGATGAGTTGCAAAAGGAGCTTCAGTTTCCCTTATCTGTGCAACAGGGCTGCTGAGGTTCCCATGTCTCAGAGGGGACAGGGTGGACTTAAAGGGCTGTCTTTGTAAGTGGCTGGAGACCTTGTCGAGGTGCTCTGCAAGCTGGAAATATCCATGTGATTCACTCACTTTCCACCTCCACCTTCCCCCGCTTCATGCTGCCCACGTTGTTTTTTTGTTATTAATTGTTTTAGATTCAGACAATGCCTCTCCTTTGGCCTCAGGCAGACACACTGGCTGAATCACTAAACACTTTAACACACATCTGCTGAGGCAGCAAAACTCAGTATCTCCTTTTCTCTTTTTCTGTCTCTCCAGTATCACAGTCAAAAGGTGACTGAGACACAAAGTAGATCTGAAATTGGCTGAAAAGGGAAAGTGCTCCCAGCTGAAGTGCAGAAAACACCTGCATCTAATAAAAACAAATGAGAAACATCATCAATAACCAGGAGAAAAAGTAGTGTAAATAAAGAAAGAGTATAAATTCAGATGGTCTCTGGGAAACTTGAACAGATGCCCTAGCCTGCTGTCTTCTGGGGGTATTGTCTAATTATTTACCTTGTAGTGCAATAAAATACAGGGGGTTGCCGTGTCTCTCTAGCACAGACTAAGGTGCTCTAGAAACCTTGCTGTGCATGTGGGTGCCATGGTGATGGGTGACACAGAGATACGATAGATTGTTGCTGTGGCAGGAGAGGGCCATCTCCTAGAAGGAGGAGTTGTCCTATAAAGGATACTCCTTTCTGCCCTTGTAAGGTTTTACATATTCTAAGTATTTGGATAATGATTCAAGGTAGAAAATATGCTCGGAGTTGACTGAGAATCTTCAAGTCCCTTGCAGGCTGTGTTGGGTGGAGGTGGGATGTCCTTTGCCTCTGTGGTCATGTACCTGCTGCTGGCCCCATGAAAAACAGTGAGGAGTACTTTACCTTGAGGAAATGACTCCTGACTGTGACCTCCCTCCAAGCCTGCTCTGTGCACGTTCATTCCTGAACCTTTGCATAGCGCCTGAGGAGCTGGCATGAAAATAACCTCTTGAAGCCCTGCTGATTTTATTTTTTCTTTTTTCATCTTTCAACCACTCTGGATTCCCTTCTGCTCTGTGCATGAGCCAAGATGGATATAGGCTTTTCATCTCTTTTTGTGATGCCATGTGCCTGAAAATGTTCTTGTCTGAATGAATGTTACCACCAGGAACACACCAAAACCCCTGTCCGAAGGGCAGGGAGGCGTAATTTTCATGGAGAGTCTCATGGGTGGGTGTCTGGCTGCACCATGACGGGAGTGGGTATGGATGGTTTGGAGGTGTTCTAGGGGTGAGGAAACATGATCCCTATAACCTGATTCTGAAGAGCTCTCAAAAACCAGCCTGTCTCTTCTGCTGAGGTGCTGCAGAAGTTTCCAGGGACATCCAAACTACTCTGGGATCTGTGGATAGCAAGTGCTGGCTGTTACCATTTATAGTCCTTTTAAATAGGGAGAACTCTCCTACCTGTGACTATCACACCTTGATTTTTTGCAGAGCTTTCTGCTGGTGGGATGCCTGTGCACAGCTGTCTTCATTAAATACCCACAGCCAGCAGTTATATTTTTTAAAGGACAATTAAGGTCCTCACCGAATTAATGCAGGCTGCAGCTTAGAGCCTCAGCTTCCCTGATGTGAAAGGGAAATATCCTGTCTCCACCCCACCCCAGACACATGCATGGAGCCTCATCCCTGAAGGTCTGCAGAGTGCTGTAAGGTCAGAAATGCGTGTAGCATTTCGGGGTCCTCCTGAGACACTGGGGACAGCAGGTTCTGTGATGGTGGTACTGGCTCATGCAAGACTGGATGGAGATGGACCCAAACCAGAGGGGCCCTCAAACCCTGCTTGGATACATCCTCTTCTCAGCTACCAGTAACTGGCCTGGATGTGGGCTCATGATTATATCCCTGAAGTAATTCCCTGGACTTCTCCTTACCCCCACTCTATAATTATTCATAGTTATTTTCTAATGGCTGTCCTACCACTTGTTTTCTTTCTGGCTTGCTTTTTCTTCTGAGTAATGAAAACACATCAGTGGCTTTTCTCCAAGAACAGTTATTAAAGCCATCACCCCTGCCTATCCCCCCTCCCCTCGTTTAAAGCCTATCAAGCTCCACTGGATTTGTGGCCAGAGTTTGCATCAAATTACTATTTTAGGGCTGCCAAAATAAGCACAACCAGAAAGTTGGAAGGGCGGGGGGAAGGGGAAAGAAGAATAGGGAGAGAAAGTTATAATCTTCCCAGATCACTATTAATTACATTTATAATAATTATACTTTTCCAGACGGTTACACTGCTGACAAGCAGGAGGATCAGCTCTTGCAGGGCAACCTGTGTGTGTATTTTGGCCTTTGCTTTTCCTCTGCAACAAGTCCTTTGTGACTTGCAGCTGCTGCTGGGACACCTCTGTCCCCAGTGGGATGGAGAGGACAATGTGCATGTGCAGGGAACACGGATGGCTTCACTCCCTCGATGACAGAGCTTGCTCCCACAAACACGTCCCAGCTTGACCTGCCAATTTGTCACCTCCTCTGAGGCTGAATTTCAGTGCCTTGTTTTGTTAACCCAGTCCCCAGCACAGCAGAGGTGGGGTGCAGGATGCAGGTCTGGGGGTGGTTGTCTAAAGCTGCTGCTCAAGGCAAAGAAGTATTAAGGGGTGCTCTCTCATGGCTCTGGACTGAGCTGTGCCTCCTTCCGGTCTGGGAGCATGCTCTTGCACGGGTGGATCTAGTGGATGAACACAGCAGTTCAGAGTAGCTCCCACAAGTCAGACTGTTCCTCATGTGTCACAGGATATTTATTTATTTAAAGGGGTGTAGCAATTAGAGAAGAGAACAGAGATGTCAAAAGGCATTTTGCTTTTCTCCAACCAGCTCCTTCTTCTGGTGCCTCTCTCTGAGGCCACTGTCCTCCCCAGTCTCCCGCAGTGCTGAAATCCATGACAAGGGTCTCCCTTGCACTGCAGCCAAAGTTATTCTCTCCTCTCATTGCCTTTGCTTGACATTTCCTGCTTAACACCCCCTCTCCTATCCAAAGTCAGAGGTGTGAGGACCCAAATACTCATCAGAAGCAAAACCTTAAAGGCATTAAAATAACACATTTTGTCATTGACCCAGTTATCTCCATTTTCAGAGCTCTCTTACTTCAGACACATCAAAACTTTGGATCTCACATATTCTCACCTGTAATGTGATACATTTTATGTCTTCTACCAAATGCCCTCCCTAAAACTGCATATTACACAAGCCCCTCAGTGAAGAACAGAAACACCCTCTTACTAGTGGGGAAACATTTTTATACAAAATCCACTTTGTCTCCAGCCTGTGAATCCTGATCCTCTAGGGTAAACTAAAATAATACCGACTCTTGAACTAAAATTCATAACTCTCCTGCCTGTGACAAATCACAGCCTCAACTAGAGATATTAATTTTATGACATATTACAGCTTCCTCTGCAATTTACCTGTCCCCTAGGATTCTAAGGGCAATAATTATCTCTCCGTTTGTCCACCCAGGACCAACAGCTTCTTTACCTCCCCTTTTCCATCTTCCTCCTCTGCTTTCCAGTTGCTGGCTCCCTTAAGATAGACAGGCATAGCCATCACAGCGGAGAGACACAGGTGGTGTTCGTGAGCCAGGGACAGATCTCCCTGGCACTCCTGACAGATGGCTTGCAGCGGTGGTCCCCTTGCTCTCTCACTTGTGCAGTAATTGCAACAGAGCAAGAGCTGAATGGCCTCACTGCCAGTCTGCCACCCTAACTCCCTTACCTCCTTGGTGATGGGAGGCATTTTCACCCTTTGAACAACACATCCTTTCCCCTTGTTTTCCCTAGGAAGCATCCTGCCTCCCTTTTCTGCCCTGCTTTCTGCCTGGAAGAGCAGAGCATTGCTCATGGATGCCCCAGCCAGAGTCCTTGCCACCATCTGATGAACAGCCCTGGGACACACTGGTCCGTATGTTGAGACTGGCCCTAAGGATTGTTTCACTCAGTGTTAAAGGAAATAATGAGTGCTATTAAACTAGATGCATAAAAAGCAGTATTAAAGCATACGTCTGAAAAAAGTAGTTGAAATAAGAGCAGATGCAATAATCCAGGGAGGAGGTGAGGGAAAACAGAGTCTGTGCCCAGTACAGAAATAGTGAGGCCTTCAACGTACAAGTGTCTCTTGGGCTCCCAGACTCAGAGCACACATCAAAGACCTGAACTTGGTCCAAACCATCATTTCAATTCTTTTCCCCCTGCCCCCCTCCCTTTTTCTTTTTTTTGAAGAGGGAATCTCCACAGCCTCTTGTGAACCAAGTTTCACAACCTGGGGCATGTGGCTTTCTCTGCAGTCTTCCTATTTTCCTTTCACAGCCATACTGTGGTAGGCTAAGAGGGAGGGAGAGGGAAAGTCAGAGCCACTTATGCCTTGCATTGGTCCTAACTCCTCAGAAAAGTCACTGGGAGGTTGAGTGAAGCACGTGGGTCTCACAGCGGGAGCCAGCACCCTCATGGATCTTTGCTGGGAAGGGCATATGAGTCTTGTGCTTTTGCAGCCTGGGGAAATGTAGTGACTCAACACACTTGTGCCAGTGGGTGACATAGTTGTGTTGGGATGCATGTGTCGGCATCAGGAATTCATTCAGTATTCCCCTGCATGTCAGGCTGACAGGAACTCTCTCAGATCGAAGGCACGCTCCGGCACACGTGATGTCGCGTCTTTGAGGGCACTTCTTGCAATAGTCCTGGGAAAATGCCAGCCAACTGTGTGCTGCTGGGCAAGAGGAGGGTAATGGCAACAGGGCAAGGAAGCACAGCCCTCCTACAAAAGAAAATTCCAGGAGAGCTGCTCCATAGCTGTGGGTCAAACATTCCACTGGGATCCATGAGCCTTTGGTCACCATCCCTCTGTCTGAAACAAGTCTGGTATAAATGATGCCTTAAAATATTTGGCTTCCTCTAGGGCAGTTAATTTTCACATTTCAGATGGGAGCTTGAGATTGAACCAGTGAGTGCAAAATGGGCAACAGATGGTTGAGGGCTCAAGCGAAATGTAGACCAACTTGACAGGGTAGACTCAGAGGACAGTGCTATAAAGAGCAGGCAATTTACAATAGTTAGGAAGAGGAGCAGGGATCTCTCTCTCCTATGGCATAAGGGAGCTGGAGAACCCTTTCTTGGTCACATTTGGAAGGACCAGAATTAACAAGCATTCTGGAAATGATGCCAGCTCTGCCAGCATTCATATACCAGAGTGATGGATTCTTCCTCAGGACAAGAACTTTATCTGTGAACAAAATTCTCTGCATAAATTTCAGCCAAAGGAAAAAGTCATTCCTCCCATGTGCCTTCATTTTTATGGCCCATTTGCACTCTTTTTCCGGAGTTTTCAGCAGCCTCTTCAATCTTCCTGCAGAAATCCCTGAGGACAGTCTGATCCAACATAAACTTTACTGTAGCAGCTTTCCCAGGTGACTGGCTCCTGTAGCTATTCTCTGTGCTCTAGCTCTGCCTGAAGTCACCACTTGTTGCCAGATCCTTGATGCTTTTCTGAGGTCTCCAAGTCTGTGAATAGCATGTTGCCTGATTTCCCATCTCTTCCTTGATGTCTTTCTTGTCTGCCTCTTAAAATCTCATCTTTCCAAAGCGTGGCCGGAGTTTTCAGACCTTGTATGTCACACTCTCCACTGAAACCTTCCAAAATGCGCACATATTTCAAGTGAAATGGTGCAAAATTTTGGAGGAGGTGACAGTTAGAGATGTAAGACCTTCATCTCATCCTCAACTTTACTGACACTCATAGAATCACAGCACAGTAGAATTGTTTGGGTCGAAAGGGAAATTAAAGGTGATTGTCTTGGGGTGACTTTATGATGTGTATCCCATATCACTGCCCTCGTTCCAACCCCCTACCTTCTACTAGACCTGGTTGCTCAAAGCCCCGTCCTGGCCTTGAACACTTCCAGGGATGAGGTATTCACTGCTCCTCTGGGCAACCTGTTCCACTGCCTCACTATCCTAGTAGTGAAGGAATGAAAACAACTCTTCCAAATGAGTGTAGTAGCCTACCCTTGAAGACTCCATCCCATCTCTCCTTACACATTTAAAAGTTGATTGGTTGAAAGTTGTTGTGGAGCTGTTTTGTGATTAAAATTAGGTGTGGAAGATCTGAGATATTCCCAGATCTGAGAGTTTTGGTGGATGTTGAGAAATCCTGTCCTTTCCAGGGTCAGTTGACCGAGTGGTCACTGCTTCAGTGTTTGGAGTGTTCCTCCAAAACAGCCTGGCTTTTGTGCCTTGGAGTCCACTGCTTTTCCAGCAGGCTTGGGAGCCCTCTGGCTGGTGGCTGCTCAGCTTCCAGGGCCAGGCAAGAGCAGGTGGCTGCAGTCACCCTGGTACAGCTGCAGCCCACATGGGATGTCTGAGGCTCAGTCATGCCTGCATCTGTTCCAGCTGATGGATGAGCCAGAAAAGCCACTCTTCTAGCTGAAGAGGTTGCTGAAGACTGGCCTTAGATAAAGTTTGGACTTGGGAATTCTGTTCCTGGAGCTGCCTGGCTGCAGTTTTAACCAAGCATGATGTGTGGCTGCTGAGTTACAATCACTAGTCTTTTTCTCTCTGCCATAAGCAGTTTCCATAAGCACTGAGAGGCAAGATCTACAAAAAACCTCAACAAAACAAACTACCCAAGGAAAGCAAACTGAAAAAATCTGTTGAGGGAAGAGATTAGTTAAGTGACTACTTTTCCTATGCATCAAATGGCTGAGGACATACAAGTTTCCCAGTTTCCAGGGCACTGTAAAATCAAACACAATAGGAAGGGGGAATGGGATTAATGGGAAAAGCATCATGGTCTGCTCTCAGCCAGAACAGTCTCCCCAAAAGAGATGTGACTGTGCCAGTGAAGGCATGAGCAGGATTTGGCTTTGAATCTGTTAAATGAGGACATTACCAGAGTACCAGATTACACAGCCTAGTTTTCTGAAACCTATTCTGCTAAAGTAGAAAGGATTTGTTAGGAGGCTGCAAGGTCAGGAAAGCAAGATTATTGGTTTAGCAGCCTTCTGCTGCACTGGGGACCCCAGGCGACAGCAAACGTAGCTCTGCCCAGTGTTTCACATCTTTTGCTTTGTCATTTAAAGCCTTGTAAAAAGGACAACGAGACATTATCCTTTCTTTCTCTTCAATATTTGCACAGTTGGAGTAATTCTTACTCTGTGCTTTTTTTTTTCTCCTCAGAAAACAAGTGCTTCAATGCCCTTATTTTCTAAATAAACTGAACATGCCCACACAAGTGCACCCACGAATATGAGCAGCCCAGAGCGCATGACCACAACAACGAACCATTTTGTAGCACAGTCTTCATGAATATCCTGTTCAGACCAGCCGAGCCCCCTGTTCATAAACAGCTCTATAGTTCCTATTAACCAGCAGCCCTCCAGTAATGATCCATTCTGTTCAGCCCTGTACCCTTTGGTGACCTCCCAATAAAAGACCCTACTATTGCTGCGCAGCTTGGCCACAATTAATCAGCATAGCTCTGGGCTTGCAAATTACTTTCACCGTTGCCAGCCATTACTTTCGAGTGACCCTACAATAACAAATCGAGATCCACTGCTGGCAAAATAGTCAAGGTTGGCTTTTTTTTTTCCCAAATACCTCAAAACAGCTTTCTAAATAATTTTTTTCCCTATCCGTTTCATAAATTAAAAGGCTTAACCTGAGCACAAAGAAATAGTAATTGGGGGAAAAGGCAGGGATCACTTTTAATACGCTAATTGTCCAGTCAGGAAAAAGAAGGAACACCCAAAGTCAGTCTGGAGGATCCAAGTCACAGATCACATCTATGGAACTGCAGAGTGTGTGTGTCCCCAGAAGAGGAGGATGTCACCCATCTTGTACTTGGGCATGTCTCTTTCCTGAGTGATCCCCATCCAAAGGCTTAGGAGATGCTGTGACAGCTGTGCTGAGGAGTGGGCTCGCAGTTCCATAGCACAGTCACATGCTGGTGCTTGAACCCCTGCCCTCTTTAGCTTCCTTGTGCAAGTGCAGTCTCAAACCTCTGGCTTGTGCTCCTCCACCTTCCCTGCTCTTTGTGGGTTGGTGTTGCTGGTGGCCAATGCTGTGAATGAGTCACTTTTTCCTATAGCGGGTAGTTAATTTCCATCTCTCTTCTTTATCTGGTTGCCAGTTTTCAGGAAAACTGTAGAAATGTTGCATCTTGGAGCACCCTGCAGTGCTGTCAGATTGGGTTGAGATGGGCCAGTGGGTTGAAAAGCTCCTGTAAAGTCATGGGGACATGGAAATGCCCCTACCCTTAAGCATAAACATGACTGAGCACCATTTGTTTTCTGGTGTCACAGCATTGTGGTGGCATTTTCACTGTGTCCTTCATAAGCTTCTGCCAAAGTCGGAGTCTGCAATTTGTCCTGTTTCACCTTGTTTTAGCACCTGGGGTTGAAATGAATTTTAAAAGCAGAGGGAAGATGTCAGAGTCTGAAATATTATGGTTTATGGCTTAAACATTTTCATGAAGGACTTTCAAAACTGTATTACAAAAGCTGCAGAGAAGACTACCACATCCTGAATGGGGCTCTGAGAGGCCCTGGACTGCTTGCTGATGAAGATAAGATAAAGTAACAACTCAGGGCTAGGGACATTCACAAAGTTCAAGCTTAACACCTCCAAGGTGGAGACCACAGGCTATCAGCTGCCAGGCTCACACAGATTCTCTGCACCAACGGGTGGGGAAAAAAGGCTTTGGGTGTGTGTTGAAAAAACCTCTGGTGAGAGGCCAAGTGAACTCCATCCTCCAATGTGCAGAGGAGCCCAGCTGAGAGGCCCCTTCACCCGGGAGAAGCTGCATCCACATGAAGGACAGAGCGGGTGACATGGCCCATCAAAGGCCCCCCTGAAGGGATGCCCAGACCATGCACCAGAGCACCAGAGATGATGCAACAGATCCACAGTGCTGCAAGGGACAGCGTCAAAGTGGCCCCTGCAAGGGAGGCACCTGGGCATTCCCACATGGTCCAAAGCATATATTAATCCACGGGATTCTGTACTCTTTGGTGTGTGGTGTGGTGGCCTGTGGCAGCGTGTGGCAGCGTGGCCACAGCAACAGGGGACCCTCACCCCCAAGAAGACCAGATGGATGGGAGCAACAAGACCTCGTTGGGACCCTTGGATGGGTGATATGCTTCCACCTAACCCCTGTCACTCTCTCCCTGTCCCCCCACCCTCCACGCACCTACCTTTCTTTTCTTTCTTTCTTTCTTTCTTTCTTTCTTTCTTTCTTTCTTTCTTTCTTTCTTTCTT